>NW_009222247.1:0-31461 GCF_000690835.1 Fulmarus glacialis | reverse complement strand
TCTATGATTCTATGATTCTATGATACATTTATTAGCTTTTTAAATATGCAAAAATCTCCTGAGTTAACCAGCAAGTGCCTCCCAGGTTCAGTGCAGAATGAGTGCTACTTGAAGAACTTCCAGCTAGCCCCTATGGAGCTAAGCGTGGAGAATTGCATGGCGGAATTACAGCAAGTCTACACCTGATATAATTAGCCCTGCACCTCATAAGTGCAGCCCTCAAATTAATGTGGCTATTCAAACTGTATAGAAATCTGTGAGTGAGCAAGCATTTCTTCCCAGTGTGGTGAAGAGAGATCTACTTGATGGCTCAGCATCAGCTCAAGGACTTCCAATGTAGCATGAGATAATTGTGCTGTGCAGATATACTAGGATACCCGTGCTAGAAAAAAGCAACATTTTCAGAAGTAAAAATGAAAATTAACAATTCCTTTTGTTTAAAAAAAGGAAAGCAACAGTAGCAAAAATCTCAAGAGAAAATAAAGTATACAATGTAAATGGAAAACAGGCTGCTTTATTCTAGGCTTTGTTTTCATTTTAGGTGGTTTCACGAGAGTGTAATTCTAGTGACTTACCACTCTATAAAGGCAAAAACAAGCTCTTAAGTGGACAGATGGTCCTGAACAAAAATCTCATAGCTGAATAATGCTGAACTTTGGGGAGTTTAATTCCATAGTTACCTCTTGGCAACGCCTCTGGGGCTTTAAAATATTGGCTAGATTCCATTTCTACCTAAGCTTCTCCATAATTATATTTTTCTAAGGAAAATACACAGAGAAATAAAGATGACAAGGAAGAAAAGGAATGCCACTCAGACATTTCTCAAAAGGAGAGTGCAGTGTCTGTGTAAATGAGAAAATAGTTCAAGGTAAGATCTGTGGAGGTAAGCAAGAGAAAGAAAAAGTGTGCTCAAAGATGAAACAGGAAAGATACCTTGCCAGTAAAATTTGTAAGTTATCTTTAATTTGCTCCAGGATGGGGGGGAAAGGTGACAGGAGGACAGCAATCTTTTTTCCTATGGCAAATAATGAAAACATACCAGAAGGTCTCAAGACGTCCTTGAAGAACAAGTAAAGTAAGTCAAGAACATTTTGAGGTCAAACAGTATTCCTCTAACGTTTCATAGCTTCCCCATGTAGACAAGCATTAACTGTAGGTACAGTAGGCACCTGTATGTCACCGATCAGAAAACAATAGTACACTGATTTTTGTTTCTTTTAATATGTGCAACAGAAGGTATGTATTACAAAATAGACTAGCTTTAAGCAACTGAGCAGTTCCAAATTCATAACAAACAAACCATACATTTAAAAAAAGCTGTACCTTCCCAAGATCAAGCAAAGAGCTAACTGGAAATCACAACAAAATCATTTTTTTCCTTAGCTTTGAAACTCCGTTGTGATAAAAGAATATAACAGATAACAGTTCCTTTCACAGGCAGACAAAGGAGGAACAAAGCTAGCCAACCTCAAAACAGGACTTTGGAGGAATTGCAGCAAAGTATCTAATAGTGAAATTATGAAAAGCCTTCTATAGGCACGCAAAATCCCCTGGCACGTGATGTCAGAGCTACTGCTCCTTTCTGAGCATATGAAGAAGGGTCTTAGCAGTGGGTGCCTGAGAACTGAGATCACTCACAAGCTGCATCAAGATCTACCTGGATACATCTGAAGGGCTCAGCTTAGCTGATGAAGTAGAGTAACTGGAGAAGAGTAAAGAGAGGGATTGCAAAGCAAAGGATTAATGAAACACCCAGAGGCCTGCATGGAGAAGGCTGGGGAGGGGGGAGGGTGGAAAGCCAGATAGTTTGAGAAAAGGAAAGCCACAGACAGAACAGAGAGAAAGAGAAAGCACCACTGGCGCTCCACTCTCCATAGACAGGCATGGTAGTTGGGAAGGTTGGGCTGGATGGGAAGGGTAGTTACAAATAAGATATGGCAGCTAGCTTTATTACTACAACTCTGATAAGCTCTGATTAGTACTGCACTCAGGCAGGGTTAATTAGCTGTTCTAAGCATCCCGGCTCCACTATTTATTTCTGTATGGAACATCACCCGTAGCGATTTGCTTATATGGGGAGCATGTGACCAGTCAGAGGAATAAACCAAGTCTTGCAAATCCTGATTGGCATGATAAGCACTGGCACATCATCTAGAAGTGAAGCCCAACTCTCCTCACACCACTCACATGCCTTTTTCCATTTTAACCTTCTACACTACCAAATGGGGCAAAGACTAACACTACCCTGTTTCTGACAGTTAAAAGCAGATCTGTAAAACACAAGAATGAAATAAATCACAGAAATCCACTTCAAACCTCAACACATCTCACATTAATATTACAGCAACTCCATGTAAGCATCAGACTATAAAAATTCATTCTATCAGCATCATTGGGTACCTAGAGCAGTATTAATCACCCACCATCTGACTTCTGATGTAAAAAGATAGCTGCCATGTTCCTTCTCACCATGCAGCTCTGTTACAGCCTCTCCTCTGCCTCTCACTTCACCTTTGTCAGCAGGTCATTCTCATCTGAGCTATTTAATTAAATTATTTTCTCAACAGTGCTCTGACACACCAGTACCTTGCTGTGATAAGGTCCCTAATGCACACCATGACCATGTTAATGTTGCATACTGTGCCCAAACCAGAACCTACTGCGAGCGCCTTAACTTTCCTTGAAGTTTTAATTGTTCAAGACCCAAGTCCAAGAATTTGTCTCCCTAAATTAACATTGCAGAAGGCTCCATTCTTTCACTGCCAGAAGCATGCTAGCACAATGAGATGAATTAATGTTTAGCTCTTTCATTTATCCAAACAAATATTTTGGCTGTAGAAGATACTGTCAGCACATTACATTAAAGACTCTTTTCAGTGTTAATTATTGCCAAATCCCAGCCAATAATTTCTTCTAAATTCCGCATAGTCTCTGAACACCTATGACCCTGATCCCACTCACAACCACAGTAAACCCTTCTTTCCCTCCAGCTTAGTAGGTAATTGGGCAGCAGAACAGGTGCACTATAATCAAGCCTGGTAACATTCACCACATTATCTTCTCTTCACCCATCACTCCTTAGCAAATTCACCACACTGGCCACTTCTCTTTCAGTCAGGCATTTCCCAAGACCGCTTACTGTCTGGCAGTATGTTATCCCCCAAAGCTGGAGCGAGTCCAGCACGCAGGAGGGCAGCTGACGACCTATGAACCCCACGTTCTGTTCAGACACAGAGCTTGTCCCATGCACTTCGGTTTCAACATTTGCATGCACCCTGTAGATTTTAGCACCTGGTATTTCCTGGTTAGTACCCTGAGAAGAGCCTCCAAGGTCTGGTTCTTCCCAGGTCCTTCAGACATGCAGACTCTCCGATCCCTTCTTAATTTCTCCTTTAAACTATAGAGAACAGTGGCAGCGAATTTGTGTTTCCTGGCCTAAGACACGTATGCATGTACACCATCACATTGCAACTCAGATTTTCCTTTATACTCCTAAGGACCTCTTTACTTTTGTGTATGCCTTCAATTCCTCATTTCCTTGTGATTTTAATCCAATAAATGAGTCCTTCTTCAGTGGTTGCAAGAGCACTAATTAGACATGGGGAAAAAATTTCTGAGAAAAACATTTCTGCACCAAAAGGTAAGATACAGTTTGTCAGAAATTATTCTGGCCCAGTCTGTTACAAATGTAGTCAGTCTTTCTGATGTCCCAGCCTCCTGGACTTCAAGTCCATGAAAAACATGCTTGGCTGTTGTTTTTTTTTGGTTGGTTGGTTGGTTGGTTTTTTAGAGGTTTGGGGTTGTTTGTTTTTTTTTTTGGGGGGTGGGGGGGGACTTCATTGTAACATTTCTTAAAATGAACATTTAACCTACTGTTTCAGAATGCTTTAAGACTAAATTCACACACATTTATTCTTAAACATGCAAAACATATCAAAGAACATTTTTGAATCATATAAGATGTTTCTGTTCATCTGAAGTAATTTTTACTTTTGATGTTTTTGTGCTGCCAGTGAAGTGAAAAAAACACTTCACATTACTGTAAATATAACACCCTCTCTAAAATGAACTATTCTAGTCATTCTCAGCCCATCTTCTCCCAAACTTGGATAAAGAGAAAAATATATTCAAATTTCCTGTATTTTTACGTACAGCCTTCAATCACTTGCATATTATGTAAAATCCTCTTCCTATTTTAAACCTACACATTAGCTTATAGGTAAACTTCAAAACAGTTTTGCAAAACTGATATGTCGTCACTAAGCTTCGGGCTGCCTCTTGTACTATCTTTCCTAATCTAACCTGAAATGTCAGGGACTTTCCCCGCCCCAACACAGGCAAGATCAAGCAAAATGACTAATCTTATCTCTGCAAAATGACTAATCTTATCTCTGCAAAATAAAGTAGGAAAAATAATATATGTGAAAACTAACATTATCTATTTTGATAAAATTATATATATGCTAGTTTTCCTGAATGATACTTGATTTTATGAAAGACTTTCATACAATAAAAAGCAGCTTTTGTGTGGTAAATAACATCTGGAGTAAAAAGTGAATGGAGATTTTGGTGGGGTTTTTTTCTGTCTCTCCACTCCATAGATCATTTCCCCATCCTCTCCTTCTATGTGTATTCATGTGTGAACACGAGCTATTTACAGTCAAACGGAAAGTGTATGCTTTTAAAATTTCAGCAGGTTGTCATTCTTTCAACACATTACAGAACACACTGCAACTCAATAAAGCACAGTGAATTTTGACCTGGCACACTTATCTCAGCCTTACTCATTTCCTCTGAGAAAAAACTAAATATTCTTGTAATCACATTGCTTTTTGGGATTAATTTTTCTCTCTCCCTGCCCCTTTTCCCCCCATCTGTTTGAGCTTCTTGGGGTGGTGGAACAAGAACCTGACTTTGGGGTTTTTATTATTACTATTTTTACTGCACCCAGAGCCAGTGATGGCAGCAGCTATATCTCTGGAAGCTTTGAATCAGAACAAGGTCCTGCTGGTAGGATGGCACCTTTTCCGAAGACGTAACTTTGTGCCTGCTAAATGTGATCTCCAGTCCTTTTCCCATCTGGATTCTTCCAACAGTGCTCTTGCCTCAATTTCCTTTCATGTGCCCATCCTCCTTCTAATATGAAGGCCACAGCATCCTACAAAGGATTTTCAAATACTTGAAGTTAAAATTCACTGAGAATTCTACCTTTTTAACCCTTCCTCCCGCGCCCTCAAAACCTTATTGAGCCATTTCCCTGAAAACCTTTCTAAACACTCTCGTCTTTTTACCTAGACACCACAGAACATATAGATGTATTGTTTGTGTCCTTATGAGCTATATTTGTATAAGATTTTTCTCCTGGTCTTCAGATGAAGGGAGACTGGAGAAAGGGTAGCAGGAGAGGATTGCTTTTTTTGCTTTTCTTTCCCCCCCTTTTTCTCTGCTTGTCCATCCCTCCTTTCTTTCTGCTCTGTCTTCAATCACAGTCTGATCTTGGGAAGATGCCAGTAATGAAGAAAGTTTTTGTTAGAAGGTAAGAACTAGTATTTTTATATCTAAACTCAAACTGGTCAAATGAACAGCAGTTTTCTCCGTGCCCCATGAGGCGAAGTTAAAATGGTCTGCCAGCGAAGTCTGTGGTCTGCTTTTACATCTAACAAGGGCTGTAAGACAGCAATCATGAACTAGTCTAAACATTTTGCTTTGAAGTCTTTTCAATGTGGAAAACTCATAACACTTCAAAGTGACAGCTTCTCTCTTAAAAGAAAATGAGCAACAACTGGGTCGATATCCTAGAACTTGAAATAACTGCAGAGTTTCTAACCAAAAAACACGTTGTAGAAATGGTAGGCGGTAATATAGTTTCAGAACATAGAAACCATGAAACACAGTAATTCTGAGTTACCACAGATATTTTAGCCAGAAATTCTCTGGCAGGTATTTACAAGTGTGCCAATGAATGTGAAATCAACGTTGAGATAAAACAAATTCAAAATTATGCTGCCTCAGGCACAAGGGTGTGCTGGTTTTGGCTGGGATAAAGTTAATTTTCTTCATAGTAGCTAGTATGAGGCTATGTTTTGGATTTGTGCTGAAAACAGTGTTGATAACACAGGGATGTTTTCGTTATTGCTGAGAAGTGCTTACACAGAGTCAAGGCCTTTTCTGCTTCTCACCCCACCCCACCAGCGAGGAGGCTGGGGGTGCACAAGAAGTTGGGAGGGGACACAGCTGGGACAGCTGACTCCCGCTGACCAAAGGGATATTCCATTCCATATGACCTCATGCTCAGTATATAAAGCTGAGGGAAGAAGAAGGAATGGGGAGACATTTGGAGCGATGGCATTTGTCTTCCCAAGTAACCGTTACGCGTGATGGAGCTCTGCGCTACCTATTAAACTGTCTTTATCTCAACCCACGAGTTTTCTCACTTTTACCCTTCCAATTCTCTCCTCCATCCCATTGTGGGGGGAGTGAGCGAGCAGCTGTGTAGGGCTTAGTTGCAGGCTGGGGTTAAACCACAACAAAAGGGTACGCTGATGTTACCTTATTTATAAACCTGATTTACTACATAAGCTTTGGAGACCATGAATTCTCTAACTCAGCACACGTGCGTGCATGCGCACTCTTGCATGTCACTGTCCCTCTTATCACTTTGAAGCCTGTTAGCAAATTTCAATCAAATCAGATAAGCAGCTGAGGTCCCAAAGACCTGAAGTTCCCTCAAGTTTGACAAAAGGTAAGAAAACCCCGTAACAATTCTACCACGGAACGAAAAGCTGAAGGTGGGACACCATGGAAAGACATTACATGAATATCTAAAGAGCACTAACATCTCTGTCAGTGCTTGCCCCTTAAGGGATATCAGAAAACCTGGCCATATGAGGCTCAGAGATAAGCAGTAACCAGACTTCATTAGCTTTGGTGCTCATACTGCTTCCTTTACTTGTTATAATAACAGCAAGTACGTGTATCTATTGGAGTGTAGGCTCTCTATGTTCTAAGGGCTATACAAATATATAGAAAAGTATTTTTCCTGCCCTACAGAGGTTGCCATTCCCCTCAGTGAGATCGGAGAAAAAACAAAGAATCAAAATCAACTCACACGCCGTTGGGAGATACTCAGGTGCACCTTTCACGAAGACATTTGGGTGAGAATAGTGCTTAGATCCCCAGAGCCAGTCCAGAGGTGGATACAGAACAGGAGACTGCTTTAATTCCCTCCTGGCTGCGCACAGTAACTGCTATGCAGTGGGGTTAGCTGAAGTCTAATAAGCTTAGTAGCTGATATGGTGCCTGCACCTTATCAATAAGTATTTTTGATAATTCTAAGTCACCAGAACCCCCAGGAGAAAGGGTATCAATAACAGGCATATCACGATCATTTCTTTTCCTTTCGTTCTGTAAGTAAAAGTCAACACACTCGAAGCGATCACAATGAATATATACACTGTAGCTATGTAATTATTTTGGAGGTTTTTCTAATTGAAGTTTTTCAGACTTTATTAACTGAACTTGCAGACTATAAAAAGGGAATAAAAATAATGCAACCACACACTGTAGACTGTATTGGAAGTCACAGATCACAGCAATACCTAGGATTTTATGTATACAAAGGGGTTTTTTCTCTTTTACTAGATAAATCACACATGGACAGACAGGTTTGCATTTTCTATTTGTTCTGTTACGGAGTTTACACATTTCTTTACCCCATTACCTATTGGTTGCAATGTAACAAACATTCATGATTTTTATTTCTATAAAGATTTTCTATTAAAATGGTGTGGATATAGGGAGAGGAAAAATAAACCTGGTCCTAGATCCTCAGTTGACATAAACAGATACATCTCTGTATCTAAATCACCTAATGTAAATGTAAGTAATTTATAATAGGTTAATTTGTTCTATAGTACACAATGCTTTTATTTAAAGTGAATAGGTACTCCATGTAAAGTGGCAAAAGCCTATTAAGACCATGTCTATGCAGCATTCGGAGTAGCTCTGTATTAGAGAAACTTGCATTAGCAAGAAATCATTCTGCCTAGGGATGATTGTTTAAAATATTAATATATACATATTGCCGTGACTAAATTGCCAAGTAATTTGTTCTAAGATAAATTAAACATACTGAGAGAAATCTTGGCCTTGCTAGAGTCGGTGGAAGTTTCTTCAACTTTAATAGTCCAGGACTTGACCTTCAGTTAAGGATGATGATGTCTCAGTACCTCTGGATTTACAGTAGCAGTATAAAGAAGAAAATACAAATTGATACCAATGTCTTATGACCCAATCAGTACTTATCCCTCTAAAAGAAATTTGTGTATGTGTTACATCAAGAATTAACTGATTACTGATCTACAACATTTACTATACTTTGAAGCAAGCTAACTAGTTTTAGACGTATTAACCTGTGCTAGAAAGTTAAATTGTTGCCTATTTGTTTTAGAGTTATTGGCAGTTTATTCATATTCATAATGGAAAACTAGGACAGAAAAATGCTGCTTTCAATCAAGCCAATGCATCATAATTATTTCCTGATTGACAAGATGTCTGATTACAATTTATACTGTATCTTGCTAATTTATGAAAGATCCTTTAAAAGTGATTTTTTAACCTTCCAGCATGTAAGCTCCAGTCCAGAAAAGCATCCAAGTGATTTGAGTCTCATCAAAATCAATGGTGTATGACACACACACCTAAAAAACATGTGTTTAAGCTTCTGCCTGGATCAACTACATAGTTTATACCTACCTAGAGGTTGTAAATAGGTATCAAGAAGGCAAGTAAAAATGTCAACAGTTGGAGCGGTCCTGCTCTCTTCCTGGTAAGATCCTACTCTTAGATGCATATAAAACCTTGGTAAATTAAGCCATCTGAGACAAAATTTTCCATACCCATATGTCTGCCTCAATTCCTTCTCCTATCACAGCATACCCACATAATGATTATAACTCAAGATGAAACCCAGCAAAGTGCTGTTTTCTCCCCCTATCTCAATGCCTTGATTTCCATGCAAAGGAAAAAGGATATACAAAAGGGAGAAGAACAGAAGAGACATCACTTTCAAAGACTCCCTCAGTCTCCAGTTTCCCTGGGACACACCATGGCACATAGCAGAAGATGGTCCAGATGCAAACATATTTATCTTGTTCTTTCCAGCTCTCAGAATGACTTGGTTTGCTAGGTGTGGGCACTTCACACTCTGCAAGGGAGACTTAATTTTAGCACGGGCACTCATCCTCCTCTCAAAGAGGCACACGATCCTACAAAAGTCTGTCCTAGCTACCAACCACTGAAACTTTTTATTTCCACATGCACAGTGCAACATTTGACTCTGTAATGGGACCCTAACTCAGTCAGAGCTGTAAAGTAAGCCTACCTAGATCTTCTTTTTACAGTTATTTCCTCACAGATAACCAAAAAATCCAGATTTTATTAGAATGTAAACCATCACACTGGCACACTTAGGTTTTAAATAGGGAGAATTCAAAGCAACATGGTGAGAGAGAATATGGGTAAGCGAGGCAGGTTTAGAATCAGTTCGCCCTGGGACCAGTACGTCCTTGCAGCTGAGTACTTGTTTCTAAGCTTTGCTTCAGTATAATCTGTGATTTCCTGAAGAGCAAACAACGTTGCTCATTTTCTGGGGAGCAGCCAAGAATGTTGTAGGCAGAAAAGCTCCCAAGAAACAGAAGGTGTCACAAGAGAAGGAGGTAGAAAAGATTTGGAGGGGAATCACTGCACCAAGGTAGGAGCAGAGGGCCAGACATCAGAAGATGAGGGACAGGGAGCTCCCTAGGAGGCAGAGGACACTGTGCAATCTCCTTCCCACCAGGCACTTCAGGACAACGTGGTCGCTTTTCTCCTGAAGTTACATAACATAATACTGAATATATAGAGAAAAACAAATACTACCCATCACAGGCTCCCTGGAAAGGTAGCAACCATATGCACTGGGCATGGTGCTTCTTAAGGCTGGGACAAAGAGACAGTATCCCCCATAATTAGTCTCTGACAACAAGGGGTGAATATAGCATAGGCTCAAAACTAGAAAAGAGGTGCTATGTACCCCGGCAATGGGAAGATAACCGGATTAGGATACTGAGAGACAACAACACGAGTAGAGGTTGTGAGGAGACAGACTGGAAAAGAGTTGAGGTTGTCATAATAGACAAGATGATGAAAATACTATATAAGGAAGCTGCATGCGGAGCAGATGGGTATTTGCTGTGGAAACTGGGGACACTGTTCTTATCAGTGAGCAATAAGTAAGAGGTGGGGATGGAGAAAGATTTTATTGTTAAAAAACATTTCCCAAAGAACAGGGAGTACTCTGAGACTCTCAACTCACAACATTCCTACTTCAAATGGCCTTGCAAAATGGACGCTTCATCTGACTAGGTGAACAGCTCACCTTTACAGAGGATGACGACTTATTACAGCTATCTGCCATGTTTACTCTGTTAGCCCGAGTAGCAGATATCCAACTGTGCAACAAATTCTAAGACTGACACTGAGTATAATGTAGATCATTTGCAGAATTTCACTTGTTTGAAAATTATATTCTAACTGTACTGTTTGTTTTCATTGAAAAGATTGGAAATTAAAGAACAAGATAGATGTAAAATCATACATTAAAGATATGCTACAGTTGCCTAACCAAATATTCAGAAAAGGAAGGGAAGGTCAGGCAGAATGTGGCCTATGTATAGCTTTAGCTCCAGTTCCTTAACATTTTACAAATTTGTTCAAAAGGAGACAAACATGTTAATAAATTCAGTGTATGTGAAAAACACAGTTTGAAAAATGTAAGTGGGTAAGATATTATAGTCGTATGTCACAATTTTCTTCAAAGGCAGAATCTCTTTTTTATAGGCAAATACAAGTTCAGTATTTTGTCAGGAACGCATTAGCATAAATATTTTTCTTTTTCCTGTATAGGAATCAGCAACCAAAGTGAAAAGAAGAAAGTATTACGGTCTGTAAAGAGAGTCCTCGTGAAACAATGCAGCTTAAATGAAGTTAAGTTTAGATTTGGGCTTACTGATAAAATCCCAAAATTAATTAAAAGGAAGCTCAAAATCAGAATTCAAAACAGTAATAACTGTGACACACGTGGTATATTGATAATGTAGGTAGCTTTAAAACAATTTGTATAAATTATTCAGGTTTCAATTATAAGAGTATTCAGAGATCTTACCTGAGCCCAGAAACTTCTTGTGCCAAGCACTTGAGATAAAACTCAAGTTTGCTTAAAAATATATATAGATTAAAAAAACACTTTTTTAAAAAAATCTGCAGCAAATTTGTTAAAGTTTATTTCTCTTAAAAAAAAAAAAATTCAAACTAAAATTTTGTAAGAAAGTGTCAGTGCTCATTCACAAAATGTAGAGCAAATCTCCCCTGCTAAAACCCTTCCCCAAAACCCCAGAAATGTCAGAGGCCTTTTTGTCACTCACCCCATGCTCATTTTATAAATAGAAAATTTAGTCAGAAAGCTATTTAGTTTTGTGCCTTACACAAGCTTAGAGGAAATCCATCTCATACAAAACCTACAAGTCAAGAACTACCTTGATGGTTACCCTTTTTCCCTGCCCCCTTTTCATTTTTTTCATCTGTATGCAGGAAGAGGTCAAGGGGTTTCCATGGGACAAACTAAAACAGTGTAACAGCTTTCATTTAAGAGAAGAATCAAGAAATAGGGTATGCAATTTTTAAACTTATGCACACTCTAAGCATTATTCAATTTTTAATGGCTAGACAGTTTAAAAACACATCTGGCTTCACATTATGGAGTATAAGCAAAAACCTATCAATTTCCCTTTATCCCTGTATAAAATTACACTTACTGCTTCTATATGACTTTATGTAGGACACAACTTACAATTTGTGAGAATAGGAACTTGAAAAGGCAACAGATTTTCCTCCCAAATTGTAAGGTTTTACTGTTAACAGCCAATAAAAGGAGTTGAGCAAGCGCAACATAAAAATACGTCCTTTTATAAACTCTTTAAAAAGTAGTAAGCTCTTTATAAAGTAGTACTCTTTATAAAGTAGTAAGCTGCAAAAACAACAACAACAACAAAAAGACAACAAGAAATACAAATATCCTCTAAAGCACATCAACTTGTTACTGAAAGAAAAAGCCAGGACTCCTCTTTCCCACATCCAACAGCTCTTCTCCATCACGTGTGCGTGCACTGACCCATCCTCAGAGTCGCAGCCTCTCTCTTCTGTTCAGCTCTGTACCAAGGGACATGTCGAGGTTGTCTTTTGAGGGGCCAGGCCCCTTCTCGGTGCAAGCTTAGAGGGCACCAATGAACTGGCATTGGCATTCAAACTCCATGTGCTGCGGCGCCACAGGGAATACGGCCAGTGCAATCAGGTAAAACGTTTTGTCCTGAGAAGGAGCCATAAATATGAACTATACAGGTCTGACAGGGCTAGCACTAGAAGTGCTGATAGCCAGTGACTCTGTAGTAAAACTAAAAATATAACTGAAGGAAGAGTGACAAATCTAAGATGACGTGGGAGGGGAAAAAGATGATATGCGATGAGGTTGCTCTCCTCTTCCCCACTTTCATCACTCAGAAAGATCAAGAAGGGGAGAGGAAAAAAAAGCAGCTCATAAGAGTTGTAAGGTATTTTTATGAGGATATATCATTCGCTATAAGAAAAACTGGTAGTGTTGTGCCCTTTCCCATTCGGGGCTGAATTTAAATGCATTCCAATTACCAGCCTCACTTGAAATGCAGCAAAGATCTATAGAGTTATTACTGTCCTACACCATGACATTGCAAAATATGCCAGTACCTCCTAGGGAGGCCTACCTATATCATTGAGAAGTTGTATTTAATTTACTGCCCCTTATCAGCCACAAATCTCATTTGTCACCATAGTTCCCGAGGTTCCTACCTTCCACTGAGATTGTGCCACTTTCCCACAGTCTGCATTTTCAAGAGATGAATCCCATTTTGTTGTTTTCCTGCCCATCTTTCTAATCTCCCAAATCCTTTTTATTGTGTTTTGTCCTCAGCGATATTTTCAATGGCTCTTGATTTAGTACCATTCAGGCATTCCATTCAAAATCTGCTGTCTTTTCCCAATCGTTCAAAAAGATATTAAATAAGACTTATTAATATGAGATTTTGTAGAAGTCAGACATCCTTTCCCACAGCCATTCTGTTGCCTCTGCCTTTTGTTTATAGAATGTAAATATGAGAACATTCTGCATCGTTATGCCAAGGTCATTTGAAATAGAAATACTGTATAAATACTAATGTCTATGAAAAAAAAAATAGTAAAGTTTTGTAAAGTATTCCAAGAAAAAAATCAAGGTATTTCCTCTTCAATTAAAAAATTGTTCCTCTTATTCAAAAAGCTAAATAAGCAGTAAGGCTGCACCATAAGCTTATTAAGGAAAATTTAGGTTTTATGAAATTATATTAACCTTTTGTTCTAGGCCCTTTTTGCCACAGAGATGGTTACCCGTTTCTGTTTTCATATTTGTTCCATTATCTTCTTAAGGAAGGAAGGGGAAATATTGATTGTACATCTCAGTATCTTTTGTTATTTGAATATTCCAGCATTTCCATTTTTTAATTGCTATTTCGCCCTTTAAGGCCTACCTTAGTATTCTGGTTCTGTTACTTATTGAATATGCTTCACAGTAATTCTGCACATTCACTATCTGGTTCCCACAGTATCATAAAATCTAAGTCATCCAGATCTGCTGATTTGCATGTGTTCAAAATTTTCAATATCTTCCAGGTCTTTCTTATTTGTCGTTAACCAATATTTCACAATAGGTCTTCCTATTTCATCCTAGCTGTCTAAAACCCTTTTGACTCCCTCCACTTCTTCAGCAGTAAAGGTGGATTAAAAAAAAAAAAAATTAAAAAATAAGAATTTCACTCATTTTAGGGTCAGAGTTACTGACTCATCAGTCACCAAATCATTTCTTAATTGGTGCCCATTATGAAAACTGAGACAGTCTTATCTAATTTGTATTTTTAACGTTGTAACAGATTTAAGATACGTAAACCATCTTAAAGTCCATTATTTTCCTTTATTTATCTTATATTATTAAACCATTCTTTTTGCTCTTTTGGGATTTAATACAAACTAACTAAAATCATAACCCAGCCATATATATACACATACTGTATTCATTAGTATAGTATGAAAGCTCAACTCTTCTCTTATCTCCTCTCACTCAGGGTTCAAACGCAGTATCTAGCATTTTTGCTGTAGTGGAATGTAGCCAAGCCAGGCTACATTCCAGAAGCCCTTCTCATGCAAACCTGCAGAAGCCTAAGTGGGCTCTGACAAGATGCTTAGCTTCACATTTCCCAACACCCACAAACTAGTGACTGAACTACCTGCCAGAGTATATTCTCTCTTTCACACACACACAAAAGTTGAAATCAGCTATGAAGTCTGTTATCACACAGCTTCAGGGTATGTGCAAGCTCTAAAAAGGGGCTGCAACTATTTGATTTTTCCAGTATCACATATCCAGGAGCGTGTCTGTTATACCAACTAGCTTTAAAGACAGGGAGAGATGTAAGACCTTAGTTCCCCTGATAAAACTACAGTTGGTGTAACTTAGAGTAAACGAGTGCTTAAGCTTTCATTTTCTTAGAAAACTTACAGTCACTATCCCAAAAGTGATGCTGTAACTTTACTCTACATGAACCAAATCTATATTACACACTAGTCCACCAGGTTTTTTTCAGGTTTGGAGTTATCACTCTTTCATTTATTGTTGTTTTGCTCTTCACAGAAGGTGTCAGTGAGGATTACCACTTGCATCTCTGCTTGTGATATTATTGAAATGTGCTGGTGTAAAGATTTATCCCATTTATACCACACTTTAATGATAGTCCTAACTGTTGCCCTCTGCAATCCATCTCTGTCAGATGTAACTGACAAGTACAAAGCAGCAGTCCTAGTACAGCATGGGACTGCCTCTTTAATGCAGTAGGGAAAAATAGCAATCATTGTGAACTAGACAGACAAATTCCACAAAAAAAGTTCACGTTGAGATTTTTTAGGGGTTTTTTTTTTACTTTTTTTTACTCAACCAGTAGCTTAGAAAAACAAATTAACTAAAGCCAAAAGCAAAATCCCCCCAAACCCATCTGTTTTCAATAAGTTTTGAATATTTACACATACGCTTTGCTCCTGAATGCTAGCTTTTGGCTCAAAGTGATTTTTTTTAAGCCAGGGACAGGCTATAAACATGCATTCAGACAGAGAAATGCTGGAGAACCTTCTCTGCAGCCTCACCTCATCCCAGAAATTGTGAGGAATGTCAACTGAAGCACGAATTACTGCAGTCCCAAATTTGGTGATAAAGCTGTAAATAAGCATTTGCATAGCCATGATCATGGCTTTTACCTTTCAGTCTTACCCTTTTGTATTTTTTTAAATTGTTTTGAATAACAAAAACATTCTTCCATTTAGTCCTTTCAGGGTTGTGAATGCTTATTCAAAACAGACAGCAACTGCTCTTAATTACAATGAGAAGGGAAGGGGGAGATGGACTGAATTTCTGGCTTAGAGACTGAGTACAGTGTTAGGTACACAGTGTCATCTAGAGGCCAAAGAGCTCTTTATAATAAGCTTTACCGAGAGGGGCTGAGTTTTTTCCCCCACTTTAATAAGTCTTTATAAACATCTTGAGCTGAAAACCCACTGTGGTCATTCTGAATGTCTGTGTTGACACCTACAGATTAGTGCAGGAGTGTTTCATTGCAAGATGCACATAAGTGAATGGACTGTATGTGACCAAGTTCCCAGGGACAATGTCAACCTCATGAACTCTTTTCCCCTTATGTTGCCAAGAAAAGCTGTCAGGACAGGGAAGAGCCACTATTTGTGACCTAGAATCAGCAAAGACGATTTAATTTGAATACATTTGTACTTGCACTGGGATGGATACCACTAAGCTGTAAATCCATGTCACCTTTTCCATTTTTTCTCGAAACATTACATAAAACCAACTTGCAGTAAATAAGACATAGTATATCTAGAAAGAAATACTCCATCGTTATTATAAAAGTATGACAGAAGAGAAAAACACGTTTTTGAAAACAGCTGCCTCACAGAGGAATCTGATCTAACTAACCAAATGAGAACATGAAATATTTGTGTCAGCTCAGATATGAATTCATGACAACCTACAAAAAAAGCTGAGTTTTGTCTCTACATGTAAGATGGTATACTACTCATGTGTGTGCGTGCCCTATTCTATTGTTTCCAGCAGAACGTTCCCTACCTGATTACACAAAAAAAAGCATGACCCACCTGACAACTATTGTCTAATACGGAGTTAGACAGAGCTCTTACCGCAAACCAAGTCTAACTAGATTAGTATCACACAAAGAGAAAAAACATTGGCATAAAGGAAATGATGCACACAGAAAGATTTCGTGCTTGGTACATGCTTTGGATAGTCTGGTTTCTGCTGAAAAAAACAGTTGGAGGCATGCTGTAAAAGAGTGTGCAGACTGCCGTTCCAGAGGTAGTACAGGCTCCATCAGACCTGGTCGAGAGAGAGCAAAAGTGGTAGAGCACTGCACTGAATCAGAAAAATCTCTTGATGCATCTGTACACTCTTGGGAAGAAAGAGGGGGATGTGAGTCAGACACATTTTTATTCCTTCTGAGCACTGAATGATCACAGCTGCCTGCACCCCAAGGATGCAGTTCACCTGTAATGAATGTATCAAGCTTGGTATAGCTTTTTCCAGGAACATTGTGGTCCAATCCACATTTATGAGAGACGGTATCTAGTGACAAAACAGCACAGTTAATCTGGGAATTTAGGAGCCTGTGAGAACTAAGGCTTTCTCTGTTCTCAATAGTATCAATTCCTTTTACCTTAGTTAGAACATAGTTCAGTTTCTCCTCCGATCTAAAATGAGTGTTACCAACCTTCTTGCAACTTGGATGAAATCTATTTCTATATTATTTTTTATTCCAAATAGCATCTCCAATAGTCAAAAGTAAGTAGTAATTAAAGCCTAAGCATGTATTGTTCCATAATATTTTTTTCCTCCTGCTATTCAAATCAGATGGAAAGAAGAAAAAAAAAAAAAGAAAAAGTAGGAGAAAAATAAATTGTGACTAATTTATCTGCTATTTCCCCCTCTATTTAGAGTGCACTAAACACGGGTGTCTGCAAGAATTCTCTGTGCTGGAAAACGCCTACTTGACTGTTAATTCTTTAGTTCAACAACGAAGTCTGCTGTTGATATAAACATTATAAATATTGAACATATACTAGTTTTTTATGCTTTTTAAAAAATTACTGCTATACTAGAAAAATAATCTGAATCCTAAAAACATTTAGAAGTAATAAAAGTCGTTGGAAAGAACAGGAATATATGCTCCAACTTAAAGCATGAAAACAAGAAACAATCAGTACATTAGTCTTCCCTACCATCCCCAAAAGTACAATGAATTTTAATGTAAAGTGTTAGATTTTAAGAATTAAAGTGCTAAATACAGTTATTTATACAAGTAGAGACTGCACAGCCAGCACTTCACTGAAAACCCACACCTCCAAAGACTGCAATGGGTCTTACACTTCATATACTCTAGGTGAGAGCTAAGAGTGGAGCCGTGTCGTGTGCTCAGCACACAAAAGACGGTGAAAAGACAGCTGTTAAAGCAGTCTGAAAACCTACAATTTAATAAACTAACTGCAGTACATCAATGACAAATAGGTAAATATGACCTTTGCAACAAATGCAGTCACCCCAGGCAGCTTTCTCACTGGCTTATTGTTTCTTACGCTGACCTAGTTTATGCAACACTTAAAAGTTATGGCTGGTTTGTTTCGTACAAGGTCAAACAAAATCAGAAACCTTTCTTACGATCTCTTTCAGGAGAAATTGTACCCCACACATTTCTTTGTGATAGGAAAAACATAGCTAATAGATGTCTACAAATTTTTGCAGTTGAAAACTTTATCTCAGGTTGATCACTGTTCAAATATTTTTCAGGGTTCTGTCACGTTCAACTGAATTTTAAATAAATATATAAAATTTGATTTGAGTGAAAAACCAACACAAACCAGAGAAGAATAAGTTTCCATCTTTAGACGTCAAGAAATTTGCAGCAAAATTAAACTTTGTCCAGCTTAACCAAGAAGGTATTACAGGAGCTTGCATAGGAATCTTGTTGATATGAATAGGATTGTCACCTGTAACCTAACTGAAAAGTTTGGAAAAAACACTTGTTTCTCTTTAAGGAAAACTTTCCATACTTTTCATTATTCTGGTTAAGAGTACTACAGTATTATTCAGCCAAAACTGAACAATAATCTTTGAAAAGATATGTGGTGATTGGATAGGTTATGTTAGCTGTATCTTCTCTCTGTCTCTATGTTTAAAGTCCGTTTCCACTGGAGCTGGGCACATGGGCAGTTCTCAAAATGCCGCTACTGTTTGTTTTCATCTTTTCCTATAAGAAGTTTGAAAAATTTTGACTATGTGACTTTTGAAAATATTGTGTGAAATTCAAAATAATCCTTCTCCTAAGAACAGTAGTGTAAAATTAGTCAATTTGCTTTGATATATTTTCTATTCCAAGTAGCTTTGACTACTGGGTAAAATTCAAATGACAAACTTCATAGCCTGGTAGTTTACTAAATGGTTGGTCTCTGACATTAGTAAGAGAGATCTAATATTAGACAAACTAGGGTACTTTTCCAGTTTGTTAGTATTTATACATTCATTTTAAAATGATGTTTTGAATTACTCCTACGCATCAAATGGAGACTTTTTCCATTTCTCTCCCCTCATACAATGAGGTCAGAGCACCATTAAAGCACAGTGGTAGCTCATTATTTAAAGTCACTAGTTGGAAAAGTGTCTTGACAAGTACTATTATGTCTCTTCCCATAGAAATAAGCTTCTTTCTAATGATTTGTCAATTAAATCCAAAGAGAATCCATAACACACAGAATGAGAGGTTTTTACAGACAGCAAGATTTGGGTTTGGTTTTTTTTTAATGTAGGAAGTTTTGTCAATAGCTTTTTCTATAACTAGATAGAAAATGTTCCTGAGAATTCAGCTTGCATACATATGAGAAACACAGTGATCACATAGTTCTTCGGCATATTTTTAAGCAACTTTCAGAAAAGAAAAACAAAAGCTATTTAAAGCATAGAGATGAAATCAGGGTGTGCACAGCAAAATTTCTTTTATCTCCCAAAAGAGCAATTCAGGGAGATGATTAATGGTTGCATGTAAAGGGCATTGAGGAAACATTACTAGAAAACATTTCCATTCCAAAAAGATCTATTTGCCAATTCTCCAGGCAGACTGTTATATGCTGGAGGTAATTGAAAGTAAAATAGTAAGATTCACAGAATGTCTGATATTTCTATTTTACATCTGAACACTTAGGGGTTTACAATACCCATAATATTGTGTCTACAGTATATAATCAACCACTGGCATTCTCACTTGGTCATTTTAAAAATCATTCATCACAACTAGTTTTTGAATAATTTATGGTTTCAGAGCAGAATTCCAATCAGACTTAGCTGCTGCAGTTCATAGACCAGGGTATTTATTTAAACCGTATAAAAAGTTCAGTTTACATTAATACACTAAGCTAAAATTACAGAGAAAATACCAGTTCTTCTGATGCTTCTGCTCTAGGGGTGTAACACGGCACAGAGCAGAGGAAGGCAACTGAAGGTAGTTAAGCTCTTCAACCGAAACAGGCAGCAGAACAAGCAGTTGGAAATTGAGAGATTTCAGATTAGTTTCCAGATAATGGAAAAAAACAGTCACCTTAGGAAAGCGTAAGCCAGTACACAAGTTGGGTGGATTGCAATTCCATTAAAAAAATCCACCTCATCCATTGCTGGACAAAGACATTAACACACACACACCTCCTCACTCTTCCAACACTATGTTCACGCTTACACTGAAGTGGGGATGATGCTCCAAAATGCTCCAAAACTAGCTATTTAAAATTCAAAATTAGTGGCAAAATAACTATTGGTTATTTTTTCTTTGAAAATCAAGTTTGATTAGCAATTTTGTTAAATTCATTCCCTATTATGTCAGAGCCAATGGAAACCGGTTTTATTGACCATCAGCACAATTGAGGACAGCTCCTAGTACCTTCACCAATAGCAGATGCCACTGGAATTATAACAATGTTTCCAGAAATCAGAAAGACAACACTTCCAGCAGCATGAGAAGAAAGGAAAACATCTGATCCTATTTTTCTTTTCATTAAGGCTTCATCTCTACATAACTGTAGAAGGCAATTTAATTTATATTAAGGTTATTATATAATACATCCTTTACGAGTTTAGGCCATAAGCATACAAAAGGAACAAAACCCACCACCCCACAATTGTACAAAATAATATCCTAAAATTCTAAGCAACACCACAGTTTTTAATGAACTTTCAGCCACATTTGATCTAGACAATGAACGTCTCTTGCTCTGCACTAGAAAGGACAGACATGATGCCAAGTGTTGAAATTGTGTTGTGTATGTCAGTGCTAACAATGGCACTCCTATCTAAGCTTCCTCAAACTCAGGAAAGTGTAATGCTTTCCTTATTTGTTCCTTGGCATAAAATTTACTATCACTGTCAATGGACATCTTGCTCCCCAGAGAGGTAAAATTGCCTCTTCTAGCATTTCTCAGTCTCTTTTTATAGCTGGTTTTGGGGAAAGAAGATTAAATATATAAGGCTTTTAATAACGAAAAAAATCTTTTTTCTTTACCGTTTGCCAGATCCTTTACTATCTACCCTTCCTTGTATAGCGGGGATGGTTTCAATTACAGAGTGCAATATTCTCAGCTAAATCTTGTTCTTGCAATTGTGTTTTCTCATTTTTTCTATGAAATTACATTGTTAACCTTCCTCATGGCTGTGGTAGATAAAAAGAACACCACTCTTTTTTTCCTAAATTTCACAGCAAACCACTGTTTTTTGATGTTACCCACCTTGAAACACTCAGATCCTGAAAATTCTAATAATTTTGGTTAGAATGCCCCCCAAAAGTCAAAATTTGCTCTTAAGTATTTTATCTGTGGAGTCTACTATAGCTTTGTAAAATGATTGCACTTTTCATTTCACGGGCACAATACTTCAGAACAAAAATATTTTAGCTCTACACAATCCCAGTGATCTAAAACTCACTCAGATATTCTCTCAGGTGGAGATCTGCTTGTCTTCCAATATATTCCAGGATGCTGAAGCAACAAAGAAGAAAAAACCTGTGCAAATTACACATCTGTAAGTCTCTAATAAGTTACATGTATTCAGTTCTGTGGGTTTTTTTAACTAAATTGAAATATAGTCAGTGGTTAATTGTTTTTTAATTAACTTTATTTTGCAGAACTGAATTCTACTATAATTCCTTTGTCATATATCCTTTATTTAGAAGATATTTTAAATACATTTATCAAGGGTTTTTTCCACAGTTGAACTAAGAATGGTAATTTAAAGTTGAACATTGACTTCATGCTATAAGATGTTACGATAGCAAAAGTCTTTTCTTATCTGCTACCTGTAACATTTGACAAAAATGCTATAAATTTTTTTACAGTTGTATACTCTTAGAAGACTCATTTTTCCCAAAAATGCCTGTTCAAGTCAGACCTCAGTACCTTTACAGACTGCATTAGAAGAGAATTAAATTGAATACTTAAAGTGATCACAACTGAAGTCATCTCCTAACATGTTTTAAAAGTTTAGTGGATTTTGTTGTCGCTGTTTTTTGTTTGTTTGTAAGGTTTTGAGGCATACGTAACCAAAACACACTGGATAATGGCTACAATTTTATTTAATCTTTCCACGATGTCTTGTGGCTTCTCTCCTTGACCTTACAGTTTTGCTTGCCTTACGGGTTGTGAAATATCACTTGCTGTAGTTCCTAAGCTATCTATAGCCATCTAGTTGTGTCAAAGATCATTTATATTTAAGAAAACACAAAAATCCATAATGTGTAGTTTTGATAAAACCCGGCCCTCAGAAAAGAAAAAAAGCCAGAGACAAACTGTATAATATTAAGTTGCAACTTGTCCTGTTTCTGTACCGATTCTGCTGTGTCAACACACTTTGGCAACAAGCAGAAAGCGTGACAGAGGCGTCTTGGGACATCAGCTCTTCAGCTTGCTGGACCTTTTTTCTCATTATCTGGAACATCATCAGTATTGTAAAACATCTTACACATTGGCAGCACTAACTCAGAGAATTACCTTGCTAATTCTTTTGAGATTCTTGACTGTAAGATTCTTTCAGAATTATCTATTTCATTTTCGTAGTTAAATAAGAAACTATAGGCCTGAGATCTGAAGGGAAACAAACTAACCACATATAGCATCTTTTTTGAATTTAGCCCCCACTGTCTGGTCCAGAACCTGGTCCTAAGCTCCCTAAACAATGGATGGTGGTTGGAAAAGGAGGAAGCACACTGAGCAGGGCACTGGGGAAACACTGGAGAGCTGAAAGGCAATGTACGGATGCCCACTTGTGTGGCACAGATTGGCCCCAATGCAAGTTCCTAACCAGTTTGTTGCTTTAAGTTGCTCATGCGGCCATACCCAGGCATGGCTTGCATGAAATGATGATTTAAGGGACCTGGATCATGGCCAAAAAACCAGCCCATTAACAGGGGGTGAGGCCAGAATGGACATAAGGTGGCAGCTGCATGTGAGTTCACTGCTACCCTCAATGTTTTGCATCTCAGGACTCATGAAACCAAATAATTCTCCCTTCTACATTTAAGTCTTTTTTTGTTAAATCCCTCGAATACATACCTTGAGTCTTTGCTCTTTGATACCTACTGTAGATACTCTTGAACTGGAAGGTACACTCAACTTGGAGATGTGAAAACACCATCAAGAGTCTCTCTGCAAACACTAAATTAGAATTTATTCAAACATATCTACCTTCTGAATTATTGCTCTCTCTTCTTAGCAACTTATCTAAATCAAAGCTAAGCTCTTTTTTTCCTAGAGATACTAAAATGCTTCTTCTTGTCCTTATCCTTATTTGCTGTAGAATTTACCATTGATTTTCATTTGTCATCAACTGTCTGCATTTCATAACTTATAATTTATAACAACCTCTACGAAACTCTCAGTTTTTTATAACATACACTATATTTAATACGAGAGAGACACTTTTACTCCTACTACCATTTCCAATGAGGACATTAAGGCTTTATTATGGGTATATCAGAATGCACTGCAGACAAGCAGAAAGGCACCAATAAATTATTCAGGTCATTCTAAGTGAATGCCGATAAAACCTTCATATACAACAGCATTTCTTTTGGAATTTAGCATTTGAGGCATTACTCTAGTTTTAAGCATTACTTTTGTGATGTGCATTTACTTTTCCTCCCCATTTCTGCACAGGTAGAGCCTGGTGTATTTAATTATCATGAAAGATAAATTAGGAGAAAAAATAAAAATTAAAAAAAAAATTACTCCATTTCATTCTCTAACAATAACCAATGACGAGTCTTCTGCATAAAGCACTGCTGGGAAATACTTCATCTCTCCAGAATCCCAAGACGCGGAGAAATTTTGCATGGCCCCATTTTGCATGGCTACTTTTCTTTTGCATTCTCTATACTTCCCAAATTTTTACCTACTTACAGTCAAGATATTGTGCACATTAAAGCTTGCCTTAAAGTTAGTCTGTTTCACTATGCAACACAAGACATATATTTGCTGATGATTGGTGAAAGTCAAAATTTGCATTTCTAAAAAAGGACAAAAGGGAATTAAATTAATTGTTCAAGGAAGCCATTATCCTCACTTAGGAATAGATTATTTGGCAGAGTGGCAATTAAGTGTAAAATGTGTATGATGAATCTAATTTATTGTATAGACATCAGTACTACATTCATGGTCTGCTTCTTGCGTTTGTTATTCTGCAATGTAACACAGACATCAAGGCATAGCCCTGAACTAGGGCTTTGTGCAGCAGGAGCCTACAACTTGCCATCTCCAGGGCTACAACAGGTCAATGTTCCCCTCAGAAACTCTATGTGCCATGCACTACATTTGAAGAAGCAAAATTCATACTGGAAAATTAAAAGTTCAGTAATCCTCAAACACTAAGTTTCTAGGGATCTGTGCTTACATTCTGGGCAATGTTTTGGAGATACATATTGATAAGAGAGAAAAATTGATTACTGCAGATATACACACAAGTTATCAAATTTGGTTTTGACTTCAGAAGCAAAACAAAATGAGACGCCTGTAAAGCATGAATAAAATTAACGGTAGTCTGATTATAGCTCCTCCTCTTCTCATTCTCTGAAAACTCAGTCTTTTCACTTGTTCAGTAACAGGGTTAAATTTTAAAAAGCCGTCAGGAATACTGAGTGCCATTTTGAGTGGCCAGCTTCAATACATGCTTTAAGACTAAATTAAGTATTTTTTAGTATTTCAGTCTCACTTAGGGTTTGATTTTTAAATATTCAGAAATATATTTTAAAAAACAGTCATAGAATAGTGGACCAGGCATTACATGCAATGCCAAAGGCCTGGAATAGTATTTATATCTCCACTGAGATAACAGAAATACAGATCATCCCATTGTAAACATGAGAAGCAACATTTATGCACTACAACATTAGACTCTAATTATACTTCAGAATAAGTGTAACACCACTTAGACAAGCATCATGAGAAAAATCACTTCACATTAGAAACAAGGGTGTTTCTAAAATGTTTCTCTGGGTCCTGGTTTTCATGATTGCTGGTCTGGTTTGACTGTCACTGGTCTGGCTTATTGTCCAAAGCAAATGTTGATGGCTTGCTACAATGGTCTCAGCCTTCGATTCACATATGCTTCTGTCCAGGTTTCTCTTCCCAGTTTTGGTTTCTAATGGGCACACCAATCTGAACCCCTTTCTTCAAGCCCAGAGAACTGACCTAAGCTCAAAAATTCATGCTAAATTCTGGCATTAACATATGCAATGACTGAATGTGGCCTTCTCCTCTCCCCACCAAGCACTCTGCATTTCTTATTTTTTGTTTTGTTTTTGACCAGTGGAATCGGGGGGGATCTCTCCTGTCTCGTAATATGTATTTATAACTTTTATTAATGAATTTCTCTCCATTGCTGAGAGTCTACAGTATCTTTTCTTCTATGAATGCTGTGTTGTCCCCTCTTATTATTTGTTGAGCAGGAAATCCTTAAAAATCAATAAAACTTCTATTGCAACAGTTCTGATAAAAACTGCATTGTCTTAAAAGGAGAGAGATTTATTCCTGAGATTCTCTTGCTGGCGATGTATCAGCTGCTCAAAACACTGCACTGACTACAAAGCGTAGGTGGTAATCCACTGGGGATCCTTCCCCTGCATCTCCCCTAGAATACAGCATTTTCTAGCTCTGAAAACCCACTACATTTTAAACTATAGATATTGGAGAGTTGTTTGAAAATGACATAAATGATTACTGGCCAATACATTTCACTGATTCTTTCTACATACCTTCTTACTTGATACACCTCAAATTACCTATTACTAATGAAATTAAATAAACACACCATCTAGTGGCCAGCATGTAGCCCTTTCCTTATAAGCTTCCCTGATTATTTTGACAGGGTCTAATACACTGTTTCTTATAGATACAGCATATTAAGAATACTTTGTATTAAAAAAAGAAAAAAAAAACAAACCAAAGAAAATTTACAAAACATACCATGGATATCTGTTATCCCAAGGGAAGAACAAGATATATCATCTAATAATGTTTTTTTCAAAATTCAGAGGAATTATGTTTTTGCAACAGTCGTCTTTTGAAACTGGACCAGATGCTGCTCAGTAGCTTATAATATTTCCATGGGTATTTTAAGGAGCCTTCTCTCCTTATGGTTTATTCAAAAGTCAAATTTCATTTAAAGGAAAAATTTTATATTATCATTAGACACTAACACAGAGATGAGAGATTTGTATTTAAAGAACCATATAAGGAAATTATAGATGGATAAGCCAAAGCATTTTAAAATATGAAAAGAAGATTTGGAATGTGAGATGTAAATTCAAGCTTATCCCATGCAACTGAAAACTGACATGGTTTTGAAAAATTCCTAATTAAAATAAATTCTTTTGTTAAAACACGGTCCAAATGCCATGTGTATGCAAGTACTCCTGTTGCTAAGGAACTGGATTTCTAAGAAAGTAGAAAGATTTTGCTGGGCTTTTAAAACCAATAAAGCTGAGTTTGTCCTTAGCTTGACTCTAACAGCAGGCAAGGAAGCTTAATTGAAAACCTGTCCAGGATTTACCTATAGCAAGCTTCTATGTAGGTCAAAAAACCTCTTCTGGAATAACAGTTCACAAGTTACTCCTGGCCTTTCTTATTTCAGTACAGAAACATGGTCTCACTAGTCTTCGTTTGCTCATTTTGCAATACAGGTTCTAATTTCTACACATTTTAGCGGTCTTCTCTCCTAGCCTAAGTATTGCAAAGCTGAATATCTGAACGTTCAAACTCTCAGTTTTAGACATACACAGAATAGCTACGTAGCACCCCAAAATATTAACAATGGGCAATCAGCGCTGAGCCACAAGAGGTGAGGGAGAATTTTTCATGCTTTGGGTTAACTTCTGTGAGCCAGTGAGCGGAGAGTTCCCACAGGCTTGTACAATACTCTCCAGTACCTCCTTTCATTTAAAAACAAGTGTACTTCTTTTGATAAATAAATGGTCCTATCAGTTTAAAAGATGATTGCCATTCTTGTCCCTAATTCTGGGGACACTTTTACTGCATTTTATTTCTGTGCCATCTTTCATCTACAAGGAAAGTACTCCTGGCTACCATGAATGCTGCTGTGATAAGAATTTTCATATCTGGATCTTTACTTTTTGTTAAAATGACAGGAGATGTAGCTTTGAAGTGCATTTCCATATACCCTTTGTTTTACTTTTTCTCTCCTCAAACCAAAAGATTGTTTCATGAGTTAACAGAAAGTTCTAGCCACTAATCTCTGCTTGGGATTTATAAGGTGTCTCAGATGTGGGTAAGTTGCTTGAGAGCACTACATGTGTTTTCACATTAAATCTCTGACCTTTTCAGGTTTCCCTGTCACTATTAATTTTTTCTATGAAAAAAGAAATCACATTCTTAGAAACATAAGTTTTAAAACTGTCTCTCCCCCTGCCCCCTAAAACAGGATATTTTTTTACTTTGTATTTCTCAGAGATGTTACGTTATAAAGCACCATGATTCCTGAGGTGTGTGATCAGTCTCATATTTCTCATTGCTCATTCAAAGAACACCCCCCAAAGATCAGCAAGCAGATTCAGCATGTACACAGAGTACTCAGATGTTCAAAACAGCAGCTTACCAATGCAAATGTTAGTAGATCAGTGACCCATAAAACTCTCTCTTCCTGCTTTTCAGAATTTTTTACCATTAAAAAAAAGCTTTCAAGAAATTTTTTCTCATAGCTGTACTTACACCTTCAGTAGCTCATAATGGAGGAAGGTAATGGGAACAGCATAATTGCTAGAATCAAGAGAGAACGTGTCTAATACTGCAATCTTCCATCAAGTGGGTGAACAAATGAAGATAGATAATGATGAATTAACTCTATCGCGGTGCTGAATTCCTTTTAACACTCCAACCAGTATTTCGCAAAAGCTTACAATTTTTCACTACCTAGGGACAGAAGCTGCGGTATCGCAACAAAACAACCAGCATTATCAGATGACAGACACCAATAGGTAACTCTGGAAACTGCCTATAGACTGCTCAGATGAGGCAAAAAGTCATGAGAAAAGGAGGGAGCCACTAGGCTCCCTGTCCTGAAACTCGACACAGGAATATTCGGAGTGACATTGGCAACAGAATAAGAACTGTTGGGTTTGACAGCTAGGAACACGTAGTGCTGCGTCGAGATGAGAAGCATTAAGCTGCTGATTTTCTCCTGTTTGAGAGGGAGAGGAAGATAACAGGCTTCCTGTGTGACTTCTGGGGGACTATTTTGCTGTTTGGACATAGGCTAATATGCAGCAATAAGTCTTAACTCCTATTTAGAGCCTCTAGCTGCTAGCACAATTTATGCATTAAAAATTAGGCATGTTTATTTAGCCAGAATTAGGCTACGTAATTACTTCTTTGTTTTCCTTTTTCTTTTCTTACGGCAAAGAGGAAACCAAGTGATAGATAGCACTCACCTTGTTAAAAGACTACATGCAATAATACACAGATTAACTCACTTATTTGGCTGAGCAACCAAGAAAGCAAAGCAAAGCAAACAAAGTTTATCTCTAGCAAATGGTACTTAAAGTATATGCAGTTTCTGCAATGCAGCAAGAAATTCAATTCTTTTGAGGTATCTCATTCACTCACACCAAGGTCAACGGTCAATGTAATATCGGAACTCGCAGAGAAATACCCGAGATTATGCAGTCTGGTTTTGCTAGGTAGTTGCAAAATAAAACAAAAAAGAAAGATGACCTTTTAATAATTAAAGTAGTTATTGTTGCAGTTGGCAATCTGAAGTGTATCACAAGACTTTGATGATACATGCTGATCATTATTTATAATGATAGCTTTGTTGCACAGTGCCTTTACCAAAGAAAAAGTTACCTTCATTGCCCTAAGCCAGTTTACAAACACATAAAACAAGAAAAACCCAACTAATGACTAGGAGTAGCAGATCAGCACACTCAAACTGCTCTTTTCGTCTAGAGTCTCTTCACTGCAGACAGATATTATGGAGGAGTTGATTGCATTTTCTCAGCTGGAGACCTGACCTTTCTAGTCTAGTTCTGATACAAGTTATTAAAGACAGAATAAACTGTGCTTCCCACCCCCCAAACTCCTAGCCTAGCCTCTCTTCCTAAAGCATCCCAGCTGGCACTGGATCTTCTTGAATTGCCCCCAAGTCAGGCCCTCCCTCAGCTGGCAGGAACGGAGCAAGGACCCAGAACAAAGCATAGATCTGGTCATGTTTATCTAATAAATGGATCAGGTGTCTGCTGAGGTGCATTCACTGGCCAAGTTTCCCACACGGAAATCACCAAGGTAAACAGTTCTGTGTTTTTACTAATTAAAATTAAGGTGAGGGGGGGTTGGTTTGTTTGTTTATATAAACTACTGATGCTATCATGCATACTTCTCTGGGAATTTCTTAATGACCAGACAAAGCATTTACACGAATAACTGTAACTGAGGTTTCCATATACAGCAACAAACCACTAGGAACCATAAAAGAGCTTGGCCCAGGGTCAATACATCAGTGCTAAATGAATGACCAAACTGAAAACAAAATATTGTATTTTCTTCCTTACTTTTTATTCTAACAAGCACAATAGACTTTGCTCTATAAATCACACTTCAGCACTAGTGAAACTGAAGAACACAGGTTTAATTCAGTAAGCTGTCTGCATGAGGAATTACCGCAACAGTCAGTACGCCTCACTTCATGAGGGCATGCAGATCATCTTTTATGATTTTCACTGTCACCATTTAGATACCCATGAGGTCAGACTCTCAGCTAGCATCAAAGTTAAAAACAGCTATTGATGTAGTTGCTCTACTCCTAAGGAATTCAGTCTTGAATACGCTCTCACTAGTGATTCTGAGTTTAACTGACACCATGACTATTAATTCTTTAAGAGCTCAGAAATACCATTTCTTTCAAATGTTTGCACAAGGAAATACATAAAAACACCCATGGTAAAAATAACTATGAATCAAAAAGTAAATCCAGAAAATGTAACTGCCTAGTGTACCTTCACATGCATCTCCTGAGAATGGTTGTGTAGTAGGTTTAACTTCCCATTACTAAACAAGAGGAAATGAAAAAGTCTGCAGGAGTAATTGAATTGGCTCAATTATTAGTGAAACAGTCAGAAGATACTAATCTTCCTTAATCTACTGAATTGACTAAATTGGCAAAGGAGCTGAAGAACTGGCAAATTTGAACTGGTTTCAAAAAATCCTCTGTTGCTTGCAGAGTTCAGGATTTATTTGCTTATGTTCAAATATCCTGTGGCTAGATCCAGTAATTACAGGACAGAAACACTCAAAATCATAGGGAAAAACAGCAAAAAAACAACACCCTCCTCCCTAAAATCCTCTCAAGAAAGAAAATGAAAGCATCCTTTGATTCAAAAGGCTTCACAGTTCTCCAGTGTAAACATCTTATGTTAAACTGTTAGTTGCATGTATAAGCACCCTGAAAAAAAAAATGCAACTTGATTTCAAACATGTCAGGGACTGCCTGTTCATTTCATAATGTCCAACTCTGACCACTGACATTGGCTTTCTTTTCTCTTTACAAATGAGTAGGCCTAATCGCACAGTTAAATTTTCATCAGCTGAAGTAAGAGCAGCAAAACCAGATCTTTTGTTGCATTTCCTTCCAGAAGAAACAGCTGAATGCAGGAGGGGAATATTTCCAGACAGGACTCTTCCTCTTTTGTGGCTGTAAACCACAGTGCTGCTGAATTTGGGCAGTGCTGCCCTACAGAGGCTAAAGCTGAACAAAGTCCTCCCTCCAATTTTTGGTGTTTTTTGATTTTTTTTTTTTTTTAACATTGTTCCAGAAAGCTTTTCCATTCCCATAACCCCAAGCTTCAATGCCAGCTGTGCTATGAAACAAATACAAATTGAAGGAGTATTGTGTGTACAGACACACCTGTGCCTTCCACGTAAGAGTATCCAAGGCACGCGAGAAAAGTTCTGGGGAGGAAATGGCTTGGTGCTCCCCAGGTGTGTGTAACAGAAAACAGGTTGACAATTTGCCCAAGAGACCAAAAAGGATGTGCCTGCTCTTCACCACAGTCTGCAGAAAGGCATGAGCTTGTTTGTTGTAAGAACGGAAATAGAAACTCAAATGTAGTCTTCTATGGTCACCCTCAAAATTACTTGCATGAACTTAACCATTTATCATCTTCCAACATAAGAAAAAAAAGAAAAAAAAGAAATCCACACAAAAGGTAAATAGTTAAAGAGTGTGTTTTTCCCATTCCGTCATAAAACACTAGATTAATGTGTTATACGGGAATCACGGGAGCCAGGTAAGCTGTAGAATAAGCTGTGCAATATTAAGAAATTGACAAGGGAGAAAAGTACATCGTAAGATAAAGTGAGTGAAATCACTGTTAAATGCTGCCCATGAAATATGGATGGATGATAAATTACATTTCTTTCATTACAGCTCTCCTACAATATTCAGATAGGAAATAAAGTTTCCAACCCTAGTCATTGGATTGTTTGCAAGACACTATAAGAAGATTCAGAGATTTCATTTCCTCTTCTTTCCTTACTGCCACAGTCCAAGAAGGACTCACCACCAGAGAAGTGCAGATAATATTGCTGACAACACCCTTTCTAAAAGGGATTTGTGGTCTAACCTGCTTACAAAATAAGAATTGGTGCATCTTAGAATCATAGAATCACAGAGGTCTTTTCCAACCTTAATGATTC
>NW_009222246.1:0-11470 GCF_000690835.1 Fulmarus glacialis | reverse complement strand
GTGCTCAGTGGCACCATTCAAGCCGCTCCAGCGTGCGGCGCCGGGTTGGTGTTGCGGTAGCTCCCGTCATTCCGCCCCTCGCCCTCCCTCGCCCCGCCGTGAAGAGCCGCTCTGTACCGTTGTGAGGGTCCCTGCCTTTATTTTTCCAGGTTCTGTAGAGATTGCAATCACTGTGTTCTGCATTTTTTAAAAGTAAGGATGGGGACAGACACGAGTGGAAAAATCATTTCGTAACAAGAAGCAGCTCAGGGAAACTCTAAAGCGAAAAAGTTTAAGGCTTGACTTTGCAAGGTGCCGGTGCCCTCCATCCTAGCTGACCAGTGAGAGCCAGGGCTACTCAGTGCCGAGACTGAGCTCTGAGAGAGAACAATGCATAGGCACGCACACCACCGGTCCTGCGCTGGGGGCTTTTGCCTTCCCCTCCACTTCTTGGTTAGAAGCAAGATACTTTTTGCCTTCCCCTATTTCTTGGCGATTGCTGGGTCGCCCATGCATTACTAGCCTGAAGACACTTCAGCATGCAGTCATTGGAAAAGACATAAAATATATTTTCTAAAAAAGGGAAGGACCTTACTGAAGTCTTTTGGGTAGTTAAATAGTTTTTCAAGAGATGATGGGAATTAGAAATACATGCTTTCTGATATATTTACATCTCAGCTGGCCAAAGCACTGGAGAATGTACCCATGCTTAAGGAGTTACAACTTGGAGACTTAATTTTTGATGCTGAAGTATAGTGAGGTATTACCTTAAATGATCACTTCTGAATTCTAACAGTGTATATCCATGGCTGTTATTCCCTTTAGATGACTAAAGATGCCTTGCACCTCAAAGCTGTTGTTTCAGACCTTACACACAAACTTGCTCAAATATGCTGAATAGATTATTAGTTGGGAAGGGACCCTTAAAGTGTAAGAGCCATATTTATGTGTGCTTCATTATATGCATTCATTTAATATTGGAGTGGATAGTAATAAAGTCACAAGATGTTATCCTAGTCCATGGAAGCATACACGTAGGGCTGTTTCTTCAGAGAAGAAAAAACTGTTCAGCAAATAAATGAGCATATATGAGTGCAAGCGGTCAAGCATTTTATTTCATATGAACTGTGAACTTCTAAAACCAACAGAGTACTTTTGCAAATTCAAAGCAAAGCAGGAATAATCCCTCTCTCCCAATAAACTGGGAAAGACAGGCAGTCTTGGCATTCAGGACCATATGGCTTGACTCAGGGGCTCACGAGCCGTAGCCTGTGGAACAGCTTCTTGTCGTGATGGTGAAGCATCTGTCAGCCTTCAAGCAGTTATGCTTCCTGCTTTTTGGAGACAGTGACAGACTCCTGGCTCTCCAAAGGATTGTTTCCTTCATTTTAAGGACTAGTAAACAAATGTGATACCAAACCATTAATCATTCCAAGGGGATCAGAGCAGGAGATACTTCGAGTAAGACTTTCCACTAAAACCATGAAGAAACCGTGCAAAGAGAGAGCAAGTGAAGTGGATACAAGAAGGAGGACTTAAGCACATTAGGGCACTCGGCACATTAAAGTAAATTTTAATCGTTATGCTCTCCTGTGGCTACTTTTGCCATTGTCTAGACTGGTAACTGATGTAGTGAAAAGAACAGGATTGGGAAGCCAGGAAAGAAGTTAACATTTCTTATAATAAAATATTCTGCAATAGACATAGTACAGAAAGTGAGAACCACTACATCACTGAGCCTTGAAAACACCTAGTAACACCTGGATAGTGCTTAAAATAAATCAGGGATTTTGATGTTTGAGGTAATGTTACACAGGGATAGTATATAACTAGTGCAGCTGAAGGAGTAGCTGAGTCATACGTCAGTGCAGTGAAAGTGCTGAAAGAGAAGAGTCGTGCTGAACGCTAGACTAGAAGTGAGCACATTGGTCAGTTTATTTAAATCAGTCTTAACGTGAGAAACCACAGGAACTGCAGAAGCACGTAGTGTCAGTCCTACAAGGATTGTTTTTGAAACTATACAGTCTGATAAATATATAACCCCCTGTTTTAAATGTACCAACACCTCCTGGATATTTTTTTTCTAAGTAGTAATGCCTTTAAAAATGTGATTAAACATTTAGGGTCCAGTCATACAAATCTGTTTTCAGTGGGACTATTTCCATGAATTAATCTTATTGAAGGATTACTTGTATGAGAGGATTTGCAGGCTTATATACTTAGTAATTAAAACTATTATCAGAAGTGAGTTTGTGTCATTTTGCATGCTAACATCACAACAAATAAAGTATCACTGATGTCTGGACAGCCATTTATATTTCGAATAAAACAGGATGAGTGGTGCCAGTGTGATACAATCTTGCAAAAACATGTAGCAGATTTCTGATTTGCTTGTTCTTTGTTTGATTTGAAGACTAAATAGGATTAAGTTACCAAGAATATGCTGCAAGGAGGGGTCACCAATGGGGCTAGCTCAGAAGGCTGCTGATGTTAAGGTACCACGGATACTTGGTTCAGGCACTTGATCTTCAGCAGTGGGTTAGATGCACGACCTCTTAGAAACCTCAGTATTAGAAGGGTCTTAGATCTGAGCTCAGCTTTTTACCTCTGAATGTGTGCATTATTGCTGGTAGTTAAATGACCTTCTTAGGTTGTCCTATCCGTAATACATTTGTGTCACTGAAGTGGGAGCCTCTGTAGAAATTATTATGGAACAGTACCTGGAAAAAGAATTAGTACACAAATTGCCCATTCCGGTATCATATCGGCAGGCTAAATCAGAAACGCGAAGCAGATACCTGATACCTTGATGTGAGCTTGAAGAGTCATTATTTTAGGGGAAATAGTAAGCTCTGATCTCCAATCTTTCTTGTTAATTCTGCAAAAAAATGAACATTAGGCACTGGAAGACATATGGAGCGCACAGTAGGTATAGATCTGCTCATCAGATAGAAAAAGAGAACTTGCTGGAGCCAGAAAGATGTTGTGCTATTCACAGTGAGTAATGGACTAAGGTCTCTCTCCCTTTTCCCCTGGTTTTGACTCTGCTTAGGGGAGGCCAGTTTGCGAGTACTGCAGCTGGAAAGAACATCCTGGAATAAAGTCTCGTATGGATAATAAACAGCAGATGACCTGGAAGACTCTAGGGTGGGGAAGCATTTTGTAAGGCGTGTTTAGCGAACTTTTTTTTTTTCTCTCGCCTGCTTGTACCACGCGCCTGTAAGTTTTTATCTGCGTGAACTATGTGGAACTTGGCTTTGTAGTTTCAGCTGAGGCCACTAACCCAGTCTGCTTCTGACCCAGTTCTGCCGTCGCATTGAACTCTAGTTTCTCCTTCTGTGAACTGCATGTCAGGCGTTCAGGTACAGTTCTGCAAGCTGACAGTGCCATTCTCCAAGTTTTGTTATGTGACTTAATGGTATGCTGGCTCATGTAATCGCCATATTGTACGAAAGTTAAGAGTTGGCAAGATGCAGCCCTTGGCTTCGGGTGGGCAATGCTCAGTATGCAGTATGTAAACACAACACCCATTTATTTGAAGCAAGGCAGGAAAAATCTCCCTACGCAATTCCATTTGAGTGGTGTGGGAGCTGACAGATGAAAACGAAAGCGTTTGTTCTTGCCCTGGTCTTTGATATGCCAAACCTGGGGTTAGCCTTCTAAACACACTGCAAATCCGCTTGTTTTTTTGTTTTTGTTTTTTTCCCTGTGCACTTGTGGAAAAAGGAGATGGACCAATGTAAGGTGAGTGGAGAGGGGTAGTGCTCCTCTTTATTTTTGTTCATTGGCCTGTATTTGCATTGCGTACTGAGTCATGCGTAAACCTGCAAAACCAACGTTTGTAAATATTACCGATGCTGAAATAACTGACTGCGGGGAGCACGTAAAATGTAGATTTCTTTGCTGGATGGTTTTAGTTATTGACAAATGTAAATAGTATCAGGCATTTATCAGTATGAGAATGAAAACTGGAAATACTTTACAGTTACAAACAGAGAAAATAAAAATAGTGTTAAGAATTTTATGTGATTAAAGCTGTTAGCATGCAAGATATCTGAGGTCAATAGAAGTAGATACACTAATGAAGACATCATTTCTACTGTATGTCTAAATAAAAGCCAGTTTAGGAGTTCAGATTAATGAATGCTTTGGATCACAGTAACATAGGAAATAAATTATCCTCTAATTTCCTATCGTTATCTAATAACCACTGGGTGAATGATTGGTTGTTGTTTCTGTTTAAACAATGTTTAAATTATACAAGGTAGATAGATGTGATAACCATTTTAAATCTGATTAGGGATTTTCTGCTTTATACGTATTTTTGCGTTATCGTTACTGCGTGGAACAAACTGAAGTTTAGGTGCATCAGGTCTAAGATGTCACTGCAGGTATTGCCTGAAGGAGGCCCTTGTGGTACTCACTGCTGTGAAGCCATGCTTTGGAGCACACGGTTTTGCAAAGTGGGCAAGTCCTGAGCCTCCAGCTATTCCATCACCGCTTGAACCAATGCTAGAAGTGAGACCAGGTGGTGCAGTCTGGGGGGACCGAGTGCAGGCTCCCCCCCTGCACGGCCAACGGTGCTCGTTGACAGTGATCAGGGCTCCTGGAAGGCGCTCTCAAGCAGGTCTGCTGTAGACCCACCTTTTAGATACCTGCTAGCCCCAAACCTTCACTGCTGTTAAAGAGCACTTGTAACCATGCAGGGACTGCAGCATTTGGTTGTTTTTCTTTTTCTTCATTTTTGCTGCAAAACCTACTGGATGGAGAAGATCAGGTTCAGGAATGACCCTCAAGGTCATGTTTAGCCCAAGCCTCAAGAGCTACCTCTTCGTCCATCTGTGATTTGGCGCCTGTTTATAACAGCCATTCGCATGGTATTTCTTAATGTTCCAGTGAAGAGTTTCTGGGAATTCTTGGTACCACCTTCACTGGCTTCTCACTGATTTTGGGCAGCAGAGCTGGGAAGTCAGAGAGGGGAGTGTGCTGGCAGTCTTGGGGCTGGGGCAGTGGTGGGTTGCACAGTTCAGCTCAGACTGCAGGTTTAGGCTGGGCTGTCACAAGAGGATGAGCATATGGTCTACAGAGATTACCTCTGGGTTTGCGAACAACCTTGATTCAATCCAGACAGAAAAAAGCTAATCTAAAAGAATTTACCTGAGCATACTCACTGGAGTGAGAGAGACACAGTTTCACATCTTTTCATGGGTAGGAGCTTAGGTCTCCAAGAAGGGTCTAACGACCCAGTCTGTCTTGTTGAAGCTGTTCTACTTTATAAGTAATTATGCATTGTGCCAGCAGGAAGAAAAGAAAAAAAAAAAAAAAAATTAAGTCCAGACTCTTAATCTGAAGTGTCGCTTCAGTGTTGCTCCAAATCTGAACTGGGTCTACGCAGATTAAGATTTTAACGCCCCTGAGTTAAGTCATACTTTAAGACCAAATTAACTGAGCTGCTAGGTTTATTTGTTCAGTCTTGAGGGTGGCTGACACATGAACTAGGAATGTAAGGGGGACTGTATTTCAGGCCACAAATCCAAATTCACAGATTGCGAATCATGCCAACCTCTGAACCTCCATTCAGAAAGATTTAGGTGTCTGAAAATGAAAACATCAGTCTGCCAGTCCTATCTGTTCATGTAGCTTAATATTTCCAAGCATGGCCATCCCATGTGACTGAACCTGACTTCAATGCAATCCCATTAACTGTCTCAGTGACAATAAACCCTCATCAGTGTCTTATTCAGCTGGTCTTCTGCCTTTTGTTTGTTCTGCTGCCATCAGCTCCAGGGACATCAGTTCCCTGACAGTTAAGGCCAAGGATAAGTGTAGTCCAGTTCACTCTACCATCTCTTCTTTAGAAGTACCTTAAGAAGTTTTTAGAAGCACCCTAACTATCGCTTTAGGAATACATTATGTATATGCAGTCTATGCAGTATGATAGCACCTACATTCTGCATTTGCTTTGGCTGTAATCTCTCTGCTTGATGTAGGCAGGATCACTTGTACGGATAGCCTTCCAGTGTCTTTCCTCCTAAATGAACGATGCTTTTTTTTTTTCCTTGCAAGTAATGAAAGTTGGGAAGAAATTCAAATATCTCACCCCATTGAACCAGTGTCCACATACATACAGAGGAACACACACCATGCAAAAACAGCTGTTCATATCTATTTTATTCTGGATGCCAACCTCTCTTTGTGCAGAAACTTGCATGCAGTGAGGTCCTAAGCGTGGTGTGCAAGCCTTCTGCCCGAGAGATTTGAAAATCTGTATGTAATGTGAGCACAGCTGAGCCCTGGGAATGTCCAGTTTCAGCCTAGAATAACACCTATGCAGAAGTACCTGCCAACGGTGTGTATTTCCTTTACAGTAGAGACATAATCTGTGTGTGAATTCACACAATGCTTTATCATTAAAGTAAGGCAGAGGACAGTACAATAGAACCTCCTCTGAATAGAGGTTTATCTGAGTCCTGTACAGATAATCTTAAATCCTTCTTGTCAACTGGGTCTGTACGGTTTTCTTTGTGCATATTTGTTCTTTACTGTGAAACTCAGAATTCGGTGACAGGTAAAGTTAATTCCTCATTTTTTGAGGAAGAAATTAATAATGCTCAATTATTTTTTTGAAAGAAGTTTTATGATGATACGTGGTAGGTGTATACATTTTATTTTAATTTGAAAGTATACGGAAAAAATAAAATTTTCCTTGCTACCTTGTGCTTGCTTGGTAGCAGCGGACCAATATATGTCTTCCGTTTATGTTTGCAGTATGATACATCAACACTGGATGGATTCTTCGGTCTGTTTAGTAATACATGACCTCTAATTACTTTTGGAAAAAAGTTATTCTGGCAATATAATTCAGACTGTAAAACTAAGTTGTGCATGTCCTGACAATCTATTTCCATTTAGAACAGAAAATGAACTCTGCAAATCATACAGCAACTCTTTTTGTAAGAGCTGCTCCTGGAAAAAAGAATGAACTTAACAACATCTACAGTATGTACTGAAAACTCGGAGTAATACACTGATGTACAAGGTTCATTATTTTAAAGTGTGATTTTGGACAGTGCCTGCAAATGTGGATTAGGGAAGTTTGTTCCTCCATTTCATGTTGATCCAAAAAATTCCTCTCTGTTTATGGAGATTTCATAATTGTATAAAATGGGAGTAGGATATCAAGGTGCTGATTTTTGTGGTCTAACTGAAGTAATAGACTGAAGTAAGGCAATAAGGAGTCAGGCATGATACATTTTAATTAATAATATGCTGCATATATGCAAAATAATTCACTAAATGAAAAGAAGTGCTTAGAAATTTAGGGAGGCTGAAATTTAAACATGCTAATGGTTTATTGTAAAGAAGTCCTAAGTTCCAGCCCTCTAATTTGCTCATTATTAAGTGAACTCAGCAAAATTTGCCTTTTGCATTAAATGGCAAGCAGATAATATTATGCATTATGTCTTTAAACTGATATGGATCTGAATGTCAGTTATTCTTGAGATTTGTTTTTCTTTTACTACTTTGAAGCATGCAGGAATAGGAACATTAGTCAGCCAAATGAATTTAGGAAGCTTGTATAACACTGCTTGGCACCCTCTTTCATTTGGATTAAAAAATATGTTCCTGAATAAACAGAGCTTTTTGGTAGTTATTTTAAAAAGGAGGAAAAAAAATATATCTCCAATATTCATAATTGCTGTCTTTTTCAAATTACTGTGGTTCTGCAACGTGTGGATTGTATTTCTGTTCTAATAGCAAAAACTATCAGCGCTGTATTTGACACCAGTTTAAATGGTTCTGAGGGTATTGTGTTCTTTATTTTCAAGGAAATATGAACCTTATTTATAAACCGTAAGTTTAAATACTGTCACTGAAGCTGCTTTGATCTTCTGTATTATAATCCCTGGCAAAGAATGTGCCCTAGATTTGCCATGCATTCTCTAAATCCATGTCCTTTAAAAATTCTGGCCATAATCATAGTCTGTTCCAAACTGTTTTGATAAGTTTCTTCAGTATTTGTTCCTTTAATAGCGTAAAGCTGGGCAGTGAAAGCCCTCTTTTCAGGCTACTAAATCCAGTGAAAATCTTGCTATTTTTCAAAATTAGACTCCATTCCCAAGCAGGGTGGTGTTCACAATCCCCCGTCAATTTTCTTCTGCCACGATGCGGGAAGATTTTGTTTCCTCCCATGTCTGTGACCAAAATTTCTGGAATTTTTTTTTTCCTATCATCACATCTCAAGCCCACATCTAAAAATGATTGTTCATCCTTCAAGTTTCTCTCTCCTCTCCCTATTCAGACAGAAAACTAACAGTGCTATCCTCATTTTTTTGTGCACCTTTCCTGGCCTCTGCTGTGTTTAAGTCAGCATCCTCACCTCTGACAATAAAACTTCAGCACTTCTGGCATCCAAAATACTGAAGATGTCTCTGTCACCATCCTGTTTCCTTCCATGCAATCTAAGCTTCATCTCTGTTGAATGTTTTCTACAATTTTTGTAGTGGTCTGTCCAGTGGCCACTTTTAATTCCCACAATCTTTTTGAGGCCCACTTCAAATATTAATCCTCTGATTAGCCTGTTTTTGCTGTATTTCATCTTGTCCATAAAAAGTAAGCATCTCAGGATTAGAATGTATCTGCTGTTCTGTGGAATATGTTGTTTATTCATACGATGACACTCGTAAGCTACTAATGTAGTTATGAAGAGCCCTCTGAAATATTGGTCTGCCATTTCTAGAAGTGACAAAACTTTTTCCTCCATAAAGTCAGTAATTTTCTTAATATTTTAAGAAAATCCTTGCTTTTTTTTTTTTTTTTGAAGAGTCAGGTACTTACTGACACCAAAGGAAGTCCTTTTAGAAGTAATTGTTACTGCTTTCTCCTGTATCTCTCAGCTTTGTTACCTAAACATGTTAGAAATATCTAATTTGGTGTTTTCATTTGGCCTTTAAAAAATTCTGGCCTAAAACATTCTTTAAATCAACTGGAGTGAATTTCCTGTCATTCTTCTCTTTCTGCTCAGCACATTTTAAAAAAATCTCTTCTCACACACAGGTTTTCGGGATCAGCGAGACATTTGCCAGTAATAGTCAGATTGTCTACAGTGCTTTTGGTCATTTCACCTGTAACAGAATGTTGTTGACATTTACAAATGGTCTGAGACATATGTGAAGTTAATCTGATTTTAGCCTACTGGTTTACTTCTATTGAAACAAGTCCCTTTTGCTTTGCGTCCAAGAACATTATTTCAGTTACTGTTGAATTTGTACCTGTTTAAAGTGCTAATTGTCAAACTATGATGTGCTTCTTGGCTTTATTCACTATGATAGATTCTTCTTCTTAACATACACACTCCATTACTTATTTCAGAGCAAATGGCACAATTCCTGTGAAACTGGGAAGAATTTTTTTCCTGTAAAAGTTGACAAGTATCGCTTAAGTAGACTGGCTAAGAAACTGCATCACTTATGAAAATACCTAACGTCTTACTGGAATTTTCGAGTGTAGACATTGAAAAGTATATACTCCGAGGGGATTTGCACTAATCTTCTCAATGATGGGATATATTTCCTGTGAGATTAATCGTGGAAGCCAAAGAAACTTCATGATAGGCCAGGCAACTTAATGTGTCCTCTTCAAGAAGAGCAATCCTAGGAAACTTGTGAGAACTAGGTGTATAAATCATCTAAGAAATCATATTGTATTGTGTCAATATTTGTATTAGCTTCTCTATCAGCACATCTGTATCCAGGATGCTGTTGGACATGTATCAGAATAGTTTCACTACTGACAACTGTGGTTCTTTCTAATTCACGTGAATACTTTTGACCAAATGTAAAGCTCTATAAGAAGTAAACGCACTGCACACAGTTTACAAGTGCATTTTTTATAAGTAACCCCCATGAAAATCATCAGTAAAATCAAGGTAAAATAGCTGTTTTTCCAAAGGGTTGCATTCTGTCTCATCGATGCAAATGTTGCAAGGATACCTAACATTTCTTATCAGTTATTTACTGAATTCAAAGTACTGTATTACTGATGTCTTTAGAATTATATTTTATAAGCATCTGTATTTAATAGGCATTTATATTTCTCCAAAATTGTACAGACTTAGGGAGCTTTTTTCTCAGATTATTTTTCTTCCAGTTGTACTGCATCTCCATAGTCATACCCAGCCGCAAACTGACTGACTCAACTTCTTCTTTCGGCATGTTTACCCCACAATTTCTGCAATTTCTAAGGAAAGCCACAAGTGGAGCTTCAGGTTTACGTTTAGATATTTACAGTTCTCTCTAGTTAGCATAACTCAAGAAAAAATATTGAGGCAGCATTTGAATGACAGTCGTACTAATTCTGCGGTCACAATTCTGTGACAATGAAGTTAGCTGGGATATATCCTGTGTCTCTTTGCTCTAAGCTGAGAGCACTTGCACATTGGTATATATAATGGGAATGTGCCACCTCTTCCTGGAAATGTAGGGGAATTGTGGGGCAGGATATAAATTATAACTCGGGTTAATTTTACAGGAAGGTCAATGTGTTCATTACTTGGTAAAAATAGGTGATCGTGGTGTTCCCTTCATTTTCTTAAATATATAGTAACTCTTAACACATTAACTCTTAATTCTTGTCTTTAGAGTTAATGAATATGTCCAGAGTTTAAAAAAGAATTTTTCTTGACAGCTTGCCTCTACTGTGTTGTCAGCAGATCTTGCTGTATTTAAATCAGTCAGTAGAAGGAAGGTGGAAACTCTATATTAATAGAGTTCAATGAAAGAAGTAGAAAAGCCCAGCTCCTGTAAAAGAATTCCTTTCAATGTACTAAAATTCTTTGTGCTTCAAAATGGGTGAATAAAGAGAAAGCATTGAAATGGCTTATTTAGATTTTAAAAAAAAAAAGTCTAAGAAGAAAACTAAGTAGCCCCATATTGTATCATCTCCCTTATCAAAACAGTTTGAGGAAAAAAATATTTAGGGACAGAAAGCAAAGTGCAGGAATAAGTCATTAATTTGTAACATGGCAAAAACCTTCTCTAATTGTCAGCAACTTCGTATAGTTCAATCTGGTAAGAGGGTTCACAGATTGGTGACAACATGTGCAAGGTACATAAATTACTCAGGTTAATTGAAATTAAAAGAGATTCTGTGGAACTTTGTAAAGGTTTAGGGAAGATAGGAGAACAGATGGCATGATGGCAAGTGGAGTTCGTGGTGTTGAAGAGCAAGGGGGATGCATTTTGGAAGGAATGTTTTGAACTAATTGTAACTACATTAATAACAGCAGTTTTCATCAGTTATAAAAACTACTTAAAGCTCTTTTTTAATGTTCTTGTAGCAATACTTGGTCAGGAAAAATGGATGAAAAATCCCTATATTATACCTGTAGTAGAACAAATCAAGCAACACATTGGGATGCAGTACGAGCAGAAAGAGAAACATAAAAACTGTAATGCTTTTATGATCATAGAATCATAGCATCATTAAGGTT
>NW_009222245.1:0-6796 GCF_000690835.1 Fulmarus glacialis | reverse complement strand
GGGCCTGAGGGAGCGCCGGGCCGCCCGGGGGAAAGCTGCGCTTCTTCCTCTCATTGTTAGCTGCTGTCGGCGTGGGGAGCTCTGCCGGGGGACCTCTAGTGGCAGCGCCGCACCGCCTGAAAGGAAGAAGAAAACAAGCACCTACATTTTTTTCAGGCTGGTATGCATTAGTAGCACATTTTAAAAGGCATAATTTGATTTCTGAAGACTCTCAGAATTCTCAGACAGGAATAACACGAAGACATCCATGTATTTGGAGTGGGCGAATTGGAAGAAGTAGTCTTCCTAGCATACCTGTTTTTAAACTCAAAGGTACAGCTATAAACAGATAGGTAGCCACATACTACTTGTGCATTTATATACATACCTAGAAATTTAATGTTATTCAACACAACCACGAACTCTTTAGGTTGAAAACCTCATATCAGACTCCCTACTCCCTTGTAAGCAGCATGGCAAAGAAGAAAGGGAGGCAGCAAGACACTGAAGGCCTAAATCGGGGAGAAAGAGGAGGCAGCACAGCATTTTTCCTCAATGACATCTTTGCAACCCTACTCCAAAAAGTGACCATACTTCATGACCACGTTCCTAATAATCTGGAAGCAGTTCTACTATCCTACACAATCCCCATCCTCAACAGATACCACCTAAAATCTTAATTGAATCAAAAAAACCCTGACCCAAACACAACTGATTTATTTTTGGGTGCAGCTGCAGAACAAGTAACAACCGATAGCAACCGGTTTCCCTGAAAAATTTAGGGATACGCGGGAACTCCTCACTTTATTACTCACTCTGCACTTTGATCCTCCAAATCCTGCCCCCCTGGAGCAGCATGCAGGGAATGCTCTACAGACAGAATCTTTTCGTTTCCTGCCCACTGCCAGCAGAATCTTGCACTGGGTTTATTCCTGGCAGAGTAACTTTTGACTGACTGACCTCAGCTCACGTCCCCGGGGCCCGTTTTCCAATATATTCTTTGCACGGTTATGCACTTCTCTGGTGCTACAGCAATGAGAGAAACGGACTTACTCCTCTTTTTGAAAGCTGCAGTCAGAAGCGCAGTGCTGTTTTAATTTCAGTTTTTATGTAGTACCACTGAGTATGAAAGACTTTCAAACTTTTATCCCCCATTAGGCCCTTAGAAAAGTATTCTAAGGGCATGGGGGGGAAATCACTAACCAGAGGCTGACATGACAGGTGAACTTTCCAAACCATCTAATGCTGACATTAGGCAATCTCAGACTTTCAGTTATTTCGCTATGCAGACAGGTAGCAATGCAAGCATAGGAAGGAAGTTTAGAGCAGAATTTTCAGAATGTGCCAGGAGCGCTCTTCAGGTTATGATCTGTTGTTTGCATTTATTGCTCTACTGAGCATTTACCCTAAACGATTTCATTTTAACTCAGTACATGTCTGACATAATCTTTATTACTTCTGAAACACATTTATAACAGGAAAATTTAAGGAACTAACTTCCAGTCCATGTCACAAAAGACCAACTAAAAAAAAAAAATTCCTGACATATAATAAATATTGTAGAATAAAGGCAAATTTGATGAATAACACTGAGGTATCATTCAGTAGCTTCTACTGCTAGCCATGTGTACTTCTTGCAAACACAGCTGTGCTGTTTTTATTCAGCAGCTGTGCATTCTGCAATGCTAGGTGCTCTCATGCCTTCTGCATTACTTTAAATTTGGACACACCTGCATTGTTATAAAGCGACTTTAGCAAAAAGGAACTACATACCGCCAGGAGTTACAAATCCAATTGACGACCTCTACAATAATAAGCCTTTATTTAGCAAGCCTGGAATTTTCACGCAACAGCTAAAAATGTCTTTAGTGGCCAAACTTTGTACATTTATATTTCAACACAAACATGTAGTTTCAAAAATGTTGTATTAGAATTTCAGCAACATGGCCGTGACTGACGCACGATTACTGAGCACTGTCGTATCTTTCCCCTTTATCTACACCTCCCACTCCCCCCTCAATAATTAGCATTTTACTTTACAAAGATTTTTTTAAACAGCCTGCATGAATGACAGCATGCGAAATAAAACTGTAATACGTGACAGTGAAAAAGGGTTCCCATTATTTCAAATGCTTAAAAGACATATATTTATTTCAGAAATATTTGGGGAGCCAAAAAAATCAGAATATTCCACCCTCCCCTTGTTTTACCAGTTAATCTTTGACATGGCTCTTGGACTGAAAGAGCAGCAGTAAATGCACATCTCAAACCGCCCCTACCTCCAGAAGCACAGTTCTACAGCCTTTACTTTTCAAAAAGTAAATGCTTGAAACTCCTCAGTCTTACGGTACACAGCAGAGAAGAGCACCCGCTATTTTTTTTATTGCCCCTGCTTGTTTTCCCCTTACCTTGTGGAGCAATCCAAACACTCCGAGTCTCCTTTCACATACGTGTAGCCGAAAAAAACCCACAGCGCTCCAAGACTTTGTGTCCCGGAGCCATCTCATCTGTATTTCTCGGGAACTGACTTACTGTGCTCCTCTTGTCCGAAACAGCTGCTATCTCCGCTAACCCACCTTCTTCTCAGATCACTCATAGTGAAAACATTCCTCACTTCCTGTCTCAAAAAACTTGCTCTGGATATCATTCCACTGGGTAAAGAGCTGGGGGTGGAAGAAAATACTACAACAAAATAAACCTGTGCCAGCCAGCTCTTTGGGCAACCTCTTTCATGTGATGCTGCGCTGCATGAGCGCAAATTGCGTTCTCGGGAATATTTTCAAATCGCCCGTCTCTGTGTGCCTCTGTGTGTGTGCATTTAATTTCTTTTCCTGGAGGCGTTCCCCTTGCTCTACCCATGCGGAAGGATACGCTGAAAGAATTAAAGCGAAGGCCCGTATGCTTGTAGCCCATGACCTCAGAGAGTTGGAATGCCTGGCAGGGAGAATGTCAGCAATGAACAGCTGCTTCTCTGGCTACAGGGGCATTACAGAAATAGGGGTTACAACAAATAGCAGGCAATCCTTGCTTTTTTTAATCATATGATCATTTCTTTTAAGCCTTTCCAGTTAAGGCAAATCTCTTACCAAAAAATCTGTTGGTCTTATTTTCACGCAGCTTGAAAATATTTTCAAGGTTTAATCTGTATGCGCTGTACCAAATGACCTATGCACATACATTTATGTCTGCAGCTAAAAACAAAAGTCCTTGAAAAGCTTCAGCTGTTGGTAATATACACAGCAAGAAAATACAGATTAAAGGCTGATCTTTCAGCCCTTGCTTGGACTTAAAACTCCCCAAGGTGTCAGTAGAAATTATGCCCTTAATAACAACTGTCTTAGCAAGTATTAAATGCATATCAATTAAGTAATATTAATAGTGTTTAACCAATGCAAACATCCTATAAGGGGCTGCACTCCAGTCCCACAAATATATGGAGACCTCTCTGTGTATGTGTGCGCGCACCTGTGAAATCAGCAATTGTTATATGCAATTAGGAATTTTATGGCTCTCCACATTGCGTGAGCCAGGCAAAAGTATACACAAACTTCAAACAGGTCAGGGATGAGGAAAAAGGTAAAGTGAGTATGTGAACGCTGATTCATGACCGTAAAACTTAGAAAGTGTTTTGGTAATGTAAAGCGCATAAACACGCTACTGTCTGAGCAGGTCTAACCTGCTGATCTGCTGTGCAAATAGCATGTTACTCAGGAGAACACTTAGCTGAAATATGTAGGTAATTTTGTACTATGATGAATTCTTAGAGTTATTTCTCTTAGACACAACAGGCTTTCCTCTAATCAGGGGAATATCTCTTCCCCCGCCCCCCCATACATCAGCCATAGTTATGATGAGCAGTCCATAAGCCAAGGAAAGAACTAATTCAGGGGAATTTTATATTGAGTAAAATAAACTAACTTTGAACTAAACTAAGCGGATACCCTTTTCTAATGGTACCTGCTACAGGCCAGAACTATGGTTACTTGCTGGAGAAAACTGACCAATACAATGCATGACAAATCCAAGCCATGAAAATTCAGGGTAACAGAGGCAACCCTTCCTATTTCTAAACAATTCATACTGGAAACAAGGTCTCAATTCTCTTATCTGTCACATTTCCTATTCTAAATCTTGATCACACCCATTTCCTCCCTGATTCCCTGCCTAGAAGTTGCATTTATTAGTTTTCTTACTTTCCATAGTTACTCCTTACTGGATTTTCTCTTTGCATTTACGTTAAAGACAACACATCATCTTAAAACAGACAAGTAGGACGTTGTCAATATACTCCTCTGCAGCTTACATTTTCTTTTTGAAGCTCATTGAACTTATTCCTGAATTAAATTTTTTCTTCTCCTTCCTATAATCCCAGTTTGTATCCTAAATTTGTGTTTTTTCTGCACTTTCTCCATTTTGCCCTATCTCATTTTTTGCCTCATGAGCTCTCCATTACCTGCTTTGCTCCAACTATCAACTCTAATAAATAGGACAAAGAGACAAAGGCATCCATGAACATGTGATGAACTCTGATAAAGACACATCAATAAGACATAAAGTGATTGCCTCAGGGTGCTATAGAGTGCTTCTGCTTCTCCCCTTTAACCCCTGGTCTACACTGATGACATGCATGGGTAGAAACACCTGCATCTTCTGCTGTACTCTTTACTCTCTTGTTGACGATAATGGGAGGAAAAGACTCATATCCTACAGCTGAATGTTGCAGCCCCTCTGTGAGAAAAATTTCTGCCCATTGGGTTGAATACTGCCTGCCCACAGTGGAACAGGGATAAACCTACTTTGTTCTTATTGACATCGTCCCTTCTGGAACAGTTTCGATTTTTTTCCCATCCTGGTCCAAATGCATAATTGCAGTTCAGCCAACAAGGTGAAGGTTGATGCAAGTATTCACCTTGTTTCGATTCTGGAAACTCTGTCCAGCATTGACTAATGGTAAGACAGAAAGTTGGAAGTGAGCCAGATAGGACGCAGAATCAGGCACCCTCCAGGCAGAAAAGTGGTATGCATGTATATACTCCTCAGCCTAGTGGGGAGTTATCCATTTGTGATAAAAACACAGGCAGGATAATCCAGAAACTACTAGTTAAAGGGGCATTCCCATGACACAATGAAGAAGTCATGTGGAAAATGCAAAAGAGTGACTTCATGAACTGAAAAGTCAGAATACCCCTGATTCTGCATGTGACTCTTAAAGCTGTTCTCTGAATAAATTCACTTTATTCATCACTTCTATGTTTTGGCTCTGTGTGTGAAGCCTCCCTGTTTTTCATCATTCCATTTCTTATTTGTGGAAAAGCAGGAGAGAGCTGGGTCTTTATGCATCATTACACATTTCTTGATGGTAGTGGAGACAATGGAAGATGCTAGAAAAATGAGCATATAATATGTCTATTACATGCTTGAAGCCTGGAATTTCATGTTTGCAAAATTCATTTTTACTTATAAGCCACTGTAAAATGTTGAACAATGTTCTACTAAGTAACTAATTAAGGTTATAGAATTTTCCTATTAGAAGAAAAGAGGCAGTTTTCCCACACATAACACAGTGCTGAACTTGAAGCAATGAGCTCCTGTTGTTATTCACAAAGGATACATCTTTTTTTTTTAAACACAGTATTTCTTTCTAAAGTAAATCCATTGATAGTTATGAAATACACTCAATTCCTATTTCTGTCCTTCAATCATTATTTTTCTTGTTCCAGTAATAAAGTAATACAACTTATTTGAAATCTTAAGAGAGCAAAATGTGTCTCTTTAAGGTTAAAATGGAATGTTGTAATTAAACCAATCTGTTACTAGTTGTATCTCACTGTAACACCAGGATATTATATTATAAGTCAGGCAAACAGCTCAGATCATTAGCAATAATTAGTCTAGGCTATCTCTGTATGATGTTGGGTTTATATTAGGAGCAGTGATGAAGAAAGAGATTAATACAGCTGTTTATTTTACCCAGTGGCATTACTTGTAAAAGACCCTTTATCTGCAGGCTAGGCTTTCTATGTTACTACTCACTAAATCAGCTGAAGTGAAGCTGGGACATTGGTGCAAAAGATAAATGGTAGGGCTCAGACATGACTTCCACATAGTTCTTCCTCCCTCTGCAACTGATCCCATGTAGCAATAAGACTAGTAGATGCTGCAACCTCTTTCTAAGGAAAAAAAAAAAAAAAGCAGCACGTTGTTTTAAGGCTTCTTGTAAGTCTGATATGGGGTCACAAAATGAAAATTCAATAGTAAAATACTTTTATAGTATAACTGTAGTAAGGCATTAAAAGTTACTTTGATACTTTTGTCTATTCCCATTCCATAATGTATTTGTTTTTTGACAAACAGATATTTAAATCTTCAATTTTTGTCATTTTTAAGGAAGAGCATTAATATTAAGATAACCTTGTAGTTAATCTTGTGGTATTCATATTTATCCTAAGCCATGTGGTAGGACTTTATAAACCCATTTTATGAAAACCAGGAATGAAGAAAGAGGTAACTTAAGAAAAGCTTAATGTGACACTTGAGTAATTAAGAGTGGACTCTCTGACCCGCAACTATTTAAGAATATGCTAAAAGCTACATTTATTTTCTTTACTCTAGGGCCAGACCCCCCAGCGCGTCGTGACTGCCTCGTGCTTGCAGAGCAAGGCAGGTCGCAGCCACGGCCCCAGAAGCGGTTTGCGGTGACGGACGGCCCAGGGCGGCCGAACCTCCCCGCCCGCCGGCCTCCCAGCTAGGGCTAAGTGTCCCCTTTCTCCCCGCGGCCATCGCTTCAGGGGTACGCCGACCCACCCGGCCGCCCCCC
>NW_009222244.1:4219-39884 GCF_000690835.1 Fulmarus glacialis | reverse complement strand
AGGGATGGAGCCGGCGTCTCAGCCGGGCTGACTGCTCGCGGGTACGGGTCTGGCTTGGGTTTCTGTAACGAAAATAATGGGATCCAAAGCAAAGTAGTTGCTAAATGCCGACATCTCCCCAGACTGGAAACCCAGTTCACCCGGAGTGCAATCTGTGCGCAAGCAGGAGCGGGTATTAAGGCACTTTCTCATTTCTGGAGTCGCTCGGTAGCGGAACAGGGGTTTGCTTTAGGCGCTGTTCTCCCGTCAGTCTGCTCCTCGGTGAGTCCCGTGTTCCCCCACCCCTGCCCAGTGTTACCGGCAACTCGGACCTTGCAATGCCACCTTACATCTCACTCAACCCTTAAGAACGTACACATTCAGAACACGGCAAACATACAGCAAAGGGTAATTTTGTACAAGCGTGTTAGCACCGGTGTGCTAGTGACGGGCGACCGGACAGCCCGGGCACCTCGCTGCCATCTGGGATTCCCCGGTGTTGGCTGTGGAAGTAGCCAGAAACAATGCGATACCCAGTTGTAGCTGCATGGGGTTTTTTTTAAGCTTTTTGAGGGGTTAGGAAAGCCCCTTATTATAATTGTATTATAACGTCACTTGAGTCTGTAGCTGACTTGTGGTGTCTGCAGATTAACATGCTTAAAAAAACCCAGATGCTCATTTTCTTATGTTAGACGCTTACCCTGAAATGCTTGTGTTTTATTGCAAGATTTAAAAGTTGCAGCTCTTCAGAGAATAGGCTGTATATACAGTACTAGTGAGGGAGGATGAATGGTAAACCCGAATGGTCTCAGAAGTGAAAATCGGAAATGCAGTTGCTAAATCCATTTTGTTTATTAATGATGCTCACCATTTGATGAGAAAGTATCCCCAGTTTATCCCGAGAAGATTTCATTTTGTCAGATGCCTGGCGTCTCATCAATTCCTTTCATGTCCCCAGGATTTTCTCTTTTCCAGGAGCAGGCCACAGCAGCTCTCTGTGTTGGGGATAACCGTTAAGCTCTTCTTTTGAATTCATGAGCTTCCAAATTAAACTTTTGCTGACACCTGCTACCTAGCCTGGTTGAGCAGAATGACAGTGTCACCCGGGCTACTGGAGCTCTGCCACCCAGCGAAGTAAATCGCAAACGAAAATAAGTGTAAAGTGCCTGGGCTAGGGCACGCAGTGATTTGGGGGAGCTCTGGGAAACTGTGGCTACTGGAAATCTCATCAAAGTCTGCTTCTAATGGAGCCAACTTTCCAATGGCAATCACAGGCAGGAATCACATCCATAGAGTAGACGGCAACAGAGATTAATAATCATCATCACCAATTAGGCGATGGAATCAAACAGAACAAAATGAGGGTAAACAAAAACCTGGCTCCCCCTCCCCCTTGAATCTAGTCCCACCTTTATTTATCTGGAGTCAAGGATCTCTCCTCAGCGCTGGTTTCAAGTGCCAAAAAATTTAGCAGGTGTCATAACATAAGGTCAAGACTTAATTATTTATATGGAGACATCAATCATCGTGTGGGGATGATTTATTTATAAAACACCAGAGCTGTAAAATGAGACAGTGAATTCTGATTTTTCTCCTGCTCGTTCCTGAAGGGGACCAGGAAAGTCTGAGCTGTGGCTGAGTGACCTTTGGAGCCTGCAGAAGTTTCTGCCCGGCCCCGTGTGGAAAAGGGTTTCGCTACGCCTTTTAAATCATGTAACCAAAATGTCACTGGGGAAATCTCATGCATATTTGCTACATCTCAGTAATGAACATTTACTGATTATGGATTATCTGGAGAATTTAGCTTTTTAAACATTATTCAAATTTTTATGTTTATGTAAGCTAATAAGACTGAGGAGATTCAGTAACTACTCTTTGCCTTATGGTATTTGAAAAGTATGTCCGTTGGGCTTAGCTCAGCATCTTCCAGAATCACTTTTAAGATACTAAAATAGAATTTTTCTGCCTGAAAAAAACCCCTATCTGTACTCACTATAATGCTCTTTGCTCACAATTAATGCCAAAAATCGATTTGCTAACATGCTTTTTATGTTTCTGCTGATCACAAACAGGATGGCACAGTAAAAGCTTTTATTGCCATCTGATTAGTCCACAGTGGTGGTAAGTAAATAGCTTGGGCTAGTACGGCTGCAAGACTCTGTGCTGAATGCAGTAGATACAGAGAAGAGCACGGGGTGCTGAGCACCAGGCATAATCCTGCTCTCAGAGTCATTCAAAGAAATTTTATCAACCGTATGAGCAGAAGCAGGATCAGGCCCATAAGTTTTCCAACAGCTGGACGAAATAATGAATGCGCACGTGGGACGGTCCTGAACCACCTCCTCCAGGTTTCTGATCAAGGGTTAATTACAGCCGGGGATTCTCAGAGATTTGTCCATTTATTTATCTGTTAATAGCACTTAATAGATAAATTGGTGCTGCTGATCTTATTTACATGATTGCGTTTCAGATTAACTTAGACTGAGTGAAACTAGTAAAAAAAAGGCAGAATACAGGAAGAGAGAGATGGAAAGGAAAACGAGTGAAAATGGTGAAAACGAGTAGAGCGAGGAGGGAAGGTTTCTTTTGCTCTCCTATCATTATCTTGTAAAAGTCTGTGTAGCACAAACCCATAAACTTTACCATTAAAAAGGACTATTCGAAGCATGAGGAGTATCCAGGGCAGCTTGTGATCCCTCTGAACTTCATGGCAGGACTCCATTTTGGCAAGAGCAAGTCAATAAGCTCTCCTGCACATCCATTATACTGTTCCCACTGATCTTAAAAGAAGACCATTTATCACTGTATTTCAGTGACAGAAATACTAAAATAATATTTCACTGGGTTTGTAAGAGGGTGTAAATTATGGGTAAAAGGATGGATGAGCTGGCAACGTCTTCAAAGAACAATTAAGACACTAAGAGTGTGGGAAAATATTTTTAGACATTAACCAATCAGTGAGAAAATCGGAATTTAGGACCCGATTCAGTTATGAGATGTTCCTGGAGCACACTCTGGACCTTGCCCAGAGCATGTGAAAAAAGAAAGATTAATAGTGTTTCTTGTAGGCAAGACCAGTCAGCTGCATGTGTATTTTTATGGTATACTGGCTACATTTATAACATTTAGTAATGCCAGCAATGTTCAATATAAAGAGTAACAGATGAATGTATCATGAAACAAGGCACTGGCAAGGCAGGTGGGAAATGATTTCCAAAATATTGCAGCAACCAGGCTGGGAGAAAAGTAGCAAGGTGGTAAACGTAATATAATAGACCTAAGCGGCTTTAACCAAAGCCAGGGTTAAAGCCTCAGATTGAGTCCCACCGATGCAAGATTGAGCCCTACCCACACGTTATGCAGAAGAGGGAAGCCAGGACTCACTGCGTGCAAACCCCGGCAAAGATGGCTTCCACACCGCTCCGTCCCTGTCGCATCAAAAGGCAAAAGTGACGATGAAATCACAGTTGAGTGCAAAGAGGAGAACGGAGGGGAATGAAATTGTATTGGCTCAACTGCAAGAAACAAATCACAGATTTCCCTAATCAGACAGATGATGCCTAACTGGGGCACAGAGCGAACCACGAAGGAAGGTGGCAGATTTCACAAATTAGTCATGGCAAAAATGGTGAATTTCACAGCTTGAAGTGAATTCATGTTATAGGATGAAACAGCACAAAGTGATTAAGAGCTCTAACTGATAGAAGTAATAAGCATGTGAGCCTTAGTCATCACACAGCAGCTGACATTTCTCCCTGGCTTCAGCTGAGCCACAGGAGCAACACCTTCAGCCTCCTCCTGTTTCTGATGCTGAGTGGGAGCTGGTGGGGACAACCACAAACAAACGAGGTCCCACGGATGTTTCCGGGAGTTTTCCGTCCCCAGGAGGCACAACCACGGCAGTGCTTGGAGCAGCCACTCCGCAGGGAGACGTTCTGCAGGCGCAGTCTCTGCTGCCAGTGCCACCACTGAAACCTGGAGCCGTGACTTCAGCAGTGGAACACGTGCCATGAGAAGAGCAAGTCAGGGGACTGCAGGGTCCCGTCTTCACAGCATGACCCCACTGGTGAAGAGTAGAGCAGGAGGATGGCTGAGGAAGGTTGGAACAAGGGGGGACAGTGTTGCAGCACACTCCCTGCCATGCTGGGGACAACCTTCCAGGAGTGGCAACGCCACTTTTGCAGCCATTAGGTGCTGGCATGTGCCACCTCATGGTAACCATGCCACACTATGCATCCCTAATTGTAAGCAACAATTAAACAGCCCATTCAATGGCTTTCTTCTGAAAGCCACCCAATTTCCATTCTTTCAGGGGATAAAAACCAATGTCACAAGCCTCTCTCACAGGTGCTGTTACATGACTTTTGCTGGCAAAACGTTTCAATAGCTGTTACAGCACGTTTTCAAGGAAAGCTCTGTGATTAGACACTGGAACCTTACCCTACCATTTGTATCCCTGCTTAGACAGACATAAAAATTCTGGAGAAAAATGTCACCATTATATCTTAATTCTTTTGTTTCACTGTATGCTCCTCTATCATAGTTATTGAAAATCCATAGAGAAAAATGCAAGCTAGGTGAGCTAATACCAACCAGGACGAGCCTCCTCCAGCAGCGTAAGCCTCCTTCAAACTCTTCGCCTTCGTGGCAGACTGTTGGCCAGCCTCCGCCAGTCCCCTGGCAGCGCACCCCAGAGCAGAGTGGCTTTGCAGGCTGCCAGGAAGGTTAACAAACCCCGGCGCTGGCAGACGGAGCTGAAACTGCAGCGGAGTCATGAACCCTTCAGAGAGCAAAGCGTGCCAGCTTTCCTGTTTATTGAGGGTGTTCCAGCATAGTCGGGTCCGCTGAGCGCAGATGTATTAATATCACGCAGGAAGAGGGGAAGCTGTTGAGGTTGCCAGGACCGAAGCCATAGAGGAATGTAATGGGGCAGTGCCAGTTCCTTCAAATCCCACCTGGAAGTTATTAGCCATCCGCTGGAGGCGGTGGAGCACCTGCATCCCAGAATATCAAACGCGCATCGTCTGCACAGAGCCCAGCTGAACCTTGGCTGGGCACCGCACGGTCACAGCTCCGCTCCTCCTGACCCAGAGCGAGCGGGAGAGGATTTAAAATTGTACACTGAAAAAACACCCTAAGAGGAATTGATCACTCTTGAATGAGGATGGGAAAACAAAATTTGAAAAAATCAACATTTCTAAAGCATTTCTGAAGGAATGCCCTTGGACTCCTGGTAGGGAATTAGAAAGGACTTTAAAAAAGGTGGGCTGGGGGGAGAAGCCCTCTTCTCCCGAATTGGTTTCAAAACTTGGCAGATTTAAGAAACCTTTCGGTAACATTTTGTGGATCGATGCTAATTTGATGCATCGGAGCTCAGCACTGTGCCAATTCACTGTCAAACTGATATTAACTAGGCACTTTTTGAGCATGTTTATAGCTCAAGGTCCATTAAATATGCAGACCTGACAATTATTGCACCTCCCTTAAAATACTTAATTTGAAATGTGTAACACAGCATCCATAAATGGTTTTTCGCTCGTCATCAGAAAGAAGCCTCACTCACTTGGAGGTGCAAGTCCTTGCTCTGGGAGAAGGGGCTGCAGGTTGCTCCTGATGAAGACAGAAGGCAGGCAGGGGGGCTGATTTCTGTCTGCAGTGCTGCCAAAGAGCAGCACGACCATGATAAAATCTCCTAGGGCCTGATCTTCCAACCCCCATTCATACAGTAACCAACCTCATGAAAGTCAGTTAATGTAAGTAAATGGCACTTGTTGAGAGAGCAGTAATTACTCATGTTGGGAAAGGTGACAGGATCGGTTACATAAACTTTCTGAGTGGTTTTTGAACTTGAATGCCTGCAATCTGACATCCACTTATAGCTAGGAGCTAAATAAAAGTTGCTTTATTTTTCAACAGTTGCTAATTTGAGCCAAAGCCACAGGAGATCCTGGTTTTTAAATTTGTGTCCCTTTAATACCTGCATAGAAATAGTTTGAGAAATGTTGGTTTCCCATTCTTTTCAGTGTGACCCTCAAATGCAAAAATTATCCCCTCCAGAGTTGGGAAAATCAAAGCAGTAGTTAGCTGGTGACATGTATATTTAGATGACTAACTTCAGGCACCTGTGTTTGAATATCTGATTTAATATGCCTTCATTTTTATGTCCTGAAACAGGGATACTACTTAGCTCAAAGAAGATCAATTAATTTTTCTGTTGCTTTTAAGTTCTTTAATGGAAGATGTTGCATAAATAATTATTTAATATACTTTAACAGGGTTTTCTGCATGAGCTGCTTGATCTGCTTAAAGCATATAAATCAGTATGAGCTGAATTAGTAAAATAAATTCAGAAATCTAAAGAGTACATCAGAAGTTAGACTAGCGCATAAGAAGGGATAAAAACTACATTGCTCTTTCATTTGGCAAAAAACCACAGAGACTGTTGTTTTGTGAACCTTTGGACATCTCATTTCTTAGGGATCACAAAATCCATTTGTGAAAAGATCTATGAAATAAAGGAAGAAATTGTAAAAGTAGCATCCTGGTCAATAAAACATATGAATTTGCAGACACATACACGGGAGGACGCCGTGAATCACTTCTTTGTGTTGCAGTTCTGAAGAGCAGTTATTTTCTTCATTTTAGCAGATGCCAAAGGCTCAGAGAAAGGAGTACTTACAGAACGCAGCCTTTCCTTTCTTGCAGCAGAAATGTATTTGCCTGGTTTCTCAAGTAAGAAAAGAGATAATCCTGTCCTAATCTGCAGTGACCGAAACCTTTTCATCTGGAGGTTATCACAGCATTGGGGTGCAAGACGGAGCATGACCAGCTATTATTTCATCCTTATGTCTCTCACTCCAGAACTTAGTCCATCCAACACAGATTTCCACATCCGCCAGTTCTAGGGAAAGTTCATTCCCTGCCATCTCGATGTTTTACAAGTACTTAGATACTTTTTTCCAGCTTTCCCCGAAAGTATACTTTATCACACTCACATCCAAAAAACCCAACTCTCTAACTACAGAAGCTAATTTATTACTTTTCTGGCTTTTCTTCACAATAGCTATTCAGATCACACTGTTAGTGTTTCTTGCAAATAGTACCTTCCCTAGTCGCAAAGCCCTTGCAACAGTGTTTTAAAGAATCAGTTATAACTTCCTAGCAAAAATGGTTCACATCTAGTTATTAGTTTCGGCTGTACACTCCACCTGAGGAAGCTGCTGTCCAATAAATTACTATTCTCGCCTGCCTTTACGCAGCCCTCCCCAAACTCTCTTCCCTGCTTTCCATCTCCTAACTTGGTGCCAAGATGGAAGGATGGCAGCTGTCTCAGCACTTAATGCCAGTATTCTTCCTTTGCAGACAAGGGGGAAGGGATTTGCTTTCAAGCTGCCCCTTTTCCCACAGAGACTAACAATAATATTATCTCACATCTTTAAATATGGGTCTGAGAGTTAATGGTGCGACAGCGAGATGCAGAGGCAGAGGTTTTACGTTTGTGATACAGAAAATTTACATGGATCATTTCTTTTTTGTATTTTTTCAACATTTAAAATCTAAAGTTACTTTTACATCCTTAAAATAATTAATTCATCCTTTTCTCCATAAAAACTATTTTTTTAAATGCTTTGGAATAGCACTGCCCATATTGTTTCGTGTATGCTGCAACTTCTGGAGGACTCAGCATATCCCCAGAGCATTAGATACTGTATATGCATTAACACATGGGAGCCACTGCCCAAGGAGCCTATAGCTCACATAAAGTTCTTCTAATGCTGCACCTTACACAGGAGGTCTACAGCACTGATAGCAGTGTGTAAATAGTATCTACAAGTAATAAATCATCACACTTACCTGCACAGTATTGTTCTAACTACATTGCTATTAACCTCCATTGCGGCATTTTTACTTCAAAATACTAGAATCAGCTTGTTGTTCAACCTTTGGTTTACAGTGAGAGAAATCTAAGTTTAGGTTAATGTCAGGAGTTTATCTGAGGTCTTTGTTATAATATCAGCATGTCGCTAGCTCAGAAATTCATCTGATTTTCATAAATATTTGATAGGGCTCTATCATCATCCTCATCATCATTTTGGGCTGGTTGGAAGAGGATCCCCCGCGACTGCAACCCATTTCTAAGTTGTCATGGAAAGTCAGTTGGTGATATTTCAATCAGAGTGTTCTTATAACAAATTCCATTCAAATTCTGTCTGAAAGGGAGTTAAGGTTTCATCCTGCTGCTTAGAGAATGATATGCTAAATGCAGCTTCCCATAGGCTTGGCTGCAGTCCAGTGCTTTGTAATTTATAGTTCTCCTTCCCAATTCTGGCTGTGACCTTGGGACCTAAGTTCCCCCGGCCGCCTGCGCTCTTTGTAAAAATGCCGTCCCGGAGTCCTTGCCACCTTCCCACCCAGCACAGCCCAGCAGCAGGGCAGCTCTCGGTAAATCAAGGGCAGCAGATCACCAGCACTCGGGCAGGTGGGGAGCAGGGAGCCAAGGGGAGCCCTCATTTTCTTGCTTTTACTAATAGGAGCAAATCACCGAACATTGGTCTTAAATGACAGAAATTATTAGCTAACTTCAAAGCATGAAATGCATTTACAGAAGAGGTTTAAATTATATTAGCCAAAGGCATTTTCTGTAGAGATAGCCACAAAACAGCTCTAATTGGAGATCTCCAAATAGCTGTTGTGCCCTATGTATTTATATTGGAAAAATAACTTGAAAGATTATATTAATATGCGATTAAAAAAAAGTTTTAACGTTATTACTGATCTTATTGATAGTATACTGGGGGTGCCTAAGATGCTTTACTGAGAAATGTGTGTGTCCATGGCCAGAGGAGCTGACAACCCAGATTGTAACATATGCCATTTTTAACAGAAAAATTGTGTAACTGAGAGAAGTTATTGCCCCTTGAAGATTACATTCATTATAGATTGTAACAGAGGTATGACTTTAGAATGACTGTAGTTCCCTTCAGTTAAATAGCTATTCAGAAATACGATCATTTGAGCTTATGTATGTAACTGCGGATTGTTTTAGCAAAGTTATTGAACGAAAGCAACTTTGGGGAAGGTGCAGCAGACCCATGCAGCTTTTTTGTTCTTTTATTCTTTCCAGATTTTTCTAGGACATATCTTCTGGAAATACTTGTTTGTATGTACCTATCTGGATTCCTTAGGATGCGGAATACATTTCAAATAAAAAAGGGTGACTTTTAAAATCATTATTTTAGAAGTCTTTTAGATTTGTTATTTCACCAGTAATTGTCAGGGATTTTCAGCACAGCAAATGATACAGATTTAGCTTTAAAACCAAAGCCGAGCAAACCTTGTCATTGTTTTTGGTCTTCAGAGTATTGCATCTGATATTTTCAGTGATTAGCATTTACCATAAACAAACCACCTCTGTAACCCAGTCGTGCCCCCAACTTCACATAGATCTCCTTTGAAAAAACTTCTTCTATTATCTGTTGTGAAGACATCAGAGAATCATTACGTTAAGTAGTTCTTTGTAAATAAGAAACCAATGAAACCAAGAAACTCCCTCTGCAAGATGCTCGCCACTAAGATACCACTGGCAAAACATTCATCAGCTATCTGGGTTGGTATAAAAAGTGATGATGCTCAACTGGAGAACTTCAGCATAGATTCATTAGGCTTTTCTGTTTCACTAATAACAAAACTAAAATTAAACTATTAAAACAGTACAAAATTGTTTCAGATACAGTGTTGCCACTCCAATGCTTCTTCTGGACTAGCATTAAGGATGCAACAGGCTCACATTTAGTGTCTCCTATTTGCTTTTGCACAATGTGCTGCAGCTCTTGTTTTCCCCCGAGTCCTGCAAGCACTGGTGGCAGCTGCTGAGCAGTCATGCAGTGATGCTCCGTGGGTACTTCATTGTAAAGAAAGCACCGAGAGAGGGGTGTCATGCAGAAAGATGTCTCTTCTCTGGCAAGTTAGGCGCAATGCCCACAAATGAGCTTTGTGGATCAGCCCTTAGACGGCAGCAGTGCTGGGTGTGCAGATACCTTTGCTGTGGTTCCCCAAAGGGAAAGGGCGACAGGCAGTATTTATAGAAGGTTTCTATGTAAGAGGTTTCTGTGCTGTACACCGAGTATTTATTTTGGCAGTAGCTCTGTAATAGTGCTGTAAAGCACCCTGGGTACTGGTTGCTGTGTACCCAGGAGTTTGACTAGATGCCAGCCAACGGCGAGCTCTGTGATAATCGTGTATCACTTCGCAGCGGGAGCCCCGTGCCCGTGGGTAGCAACAGCCTTCCTGCTTCCTCCCACGCTCCTCCGAGCAACCGAACCCCACCTCCAGGGTATCTTCTGGACTGTGAACTCGCTGTCGTTTGTTATTAGCACACCTTATGAAGTGTAGTGGGCATGCATTAGAAACACCTTTCTCTCACATGTTAGAGAATTAATATCAGCCTGTCTCAGACCTGGCTGACCCCATTCCCTTGCATTTCTAGGGCAAAGAGAAGTAACGGGGAGAGCTTGCGCAGTGGGGACCCACCACCAGAGCTCATAGGGTCCTACTCACTCGTTTCCTCCAGAAAAAGCCTTCTCTTCAAAAAGACCCACTAAGCCCTGGAAATCTCATTCTTTCTATGGAGACCAATCAGAGTTGGCTTTTGAGGTGCTCTGAGCAGAGGCAGCAGTTTCTTCCAACTTTTCACTGTTGTAGAGAGTTTTTTATATGATTACCGGTATTATTCATGCAAACCTCCAGCCCCTCTTCCTTAAGTGACTTTGAGATTTCCTTCTATAATCTGTCATATCAGCAGCCCTCTTGGCTGGACTTGCCTTAGTAACAACTGCTTCTTCCTGCAGTTCTCCTGACACCTCTGTCAGCAGGACGGAAAGCCAAACTTGGTAAGAGGGGACAACACGGAATTCATCCACATTTGGATGGGAAGGGGGGGTGCATGATGGATAGAGGAAATATGTAAGGGAGAGCAACAGAGGAAGCAGCTGGGCTAGTTCAAAGAAACAGCTCTGCCTTGAAGTTCCACGTAGCGCTATATGACATTACCTGGAGCATGGCCTGTGAGACCAAGAAGTACTCTTTCAATCTGATCTGGCTCTTGTGTGTCTGATTAAAGCCCCTCTCTCTCTTTTCCAGCGATATGCCATCTCACTGGTTGCATAAACCCGGCAGTTATGCTACACTGGGCACTTCCCCTGTTCAGCTATTAAACTGCCCTGACGCTTTCTTTTGTCAGGGCTTCTTTTTTCCCCCTAATATCTCACCTAAACTTTTTCTTTCTTAGCTTCAGGCCATTGCTCCCTGGCCTACAATTTTCTGAGACTGTGAATAATTCCCTCCCTTCGTTTCTATTGTTACGTTGAAGGTATTTATAGACTGTGATCATGTTCCCCCTGAGCCATCTCTTTCACTGGACTCTATGAATTTAGCTTTCTCAGCCTCTTCACATGTTGTGTTCTCTAATCCACACATCATTGCCCTCCTTTGTTTTCATCTTCTTCTTTTGAAGGTTGGTTACTAGAAATACACAGCATCATGGGTTTACACAGCGGTTATTTATACAGATTTGCATGCACTTCCACCAGTTAGCTGTATTTTCTTACCCAGAGGGGCTATTTTTGTTTATATTGGTTTACTTTATGAAATATCTCTCTCCTCTCCAAATTTAATTTTGCAAATGAAAGTATACCTAATAACTCTCCATTTTGCTGCCAAGGTATCAACAGAAGGCAGTAAGGCTAAAGAAGGCAACTGACCGTAAAGTCTCCTAAGGTCAATTTTTGTTTGCTGCAAAAACCTTGCCTGAGTTAGGTGCAGCCTTCTGCACAGGGCAGCTGCTTGCAGGGGAGGAAGGACTGTCCTCAGGATTATGCCTGTGCCCCATGTAAGGACCTCTTTGTCTGCCATTCTAGAAAGTAAAATCAGCTACCAGCCATTCAGTTTCTCCATTTAGCATGGTTTCCTCTGCTTTATCACCGAAATAGGAATTTCTGTCCTATGGAAAATTCTAATATTGGTTTTTTTTAAGATTAAAAATCTCAGTTTTAAAACTTGTTAAGAAACACAAAATTCTTGGGAAGGAAATTCCGTTTTGGGAAAGGAGAAATGCTCCATCTAGATGGTTTTTATCTAACCTAGGTACTATGATTTGGCTGTACTGACATATCTCCCCTTGTAACCTCTCAGCTCAGCTCATCAGCTCAGTGCCCCACGGGAGCTGCAGGTCCCAGTCCACCCTGCCCCAAGCTGTCCCCAGCAAGCCCTGCGGCTCAGCCCCACGCAGCACTGCCTCTTTCCAGCTTGCTGCTTTTTCTAAAGTTTATAACAAATCTACAAACGACAAATGTAAAAAGCAAAAAGCCTCAGAAAAGGGGCTGTATGGGGAAAGAATTACAGCTCCCCCACAGCAACAGGAAGGTTGAGATGAAGGGAGAAGTTTGAACCTGAATTTGTAAAATTAGGCCATATTAAGACTTCTAACAAAGTCAAAGTACTGGAAGATGGAAAAAGCTTTCTACACTGTAGCATGTGTGTCTCTGTGGATGTGCCCAGGATTAGATTTCTGAACATCTCCCTTTCACACCGATGCCTGCATAGAACCTGACACTAATGGTGCCCCTTGTAAGACAGAATAATCTATCAAACTAACCAGTACTGCTCCAGCTTCTTCCTTGGACTTCCCCATCACCAGTCCTTTGATTTTACTTAGTTCTTTATTGTTTGAAACGACTGTGTCTTTTTGTCTTGGGCTTGTACTGGATTTGCAATTAGGGTCTCAGTTCTGAAAGATCATGAGAAAAAAAAATACCTGTAATAATAATACTGTGTTTAAAATAACTAATTCTTAGTTCTGCATTGGTTTATCGAAAAAACTCCTCCAATAAGTAGTAAGAGCATTTTGTGTGAGGACGGCTATCATATAGGGCATGAGAAACTTTCTAAAAGATCTCCTATCTTCATACTGCACAAATATTTATTCTTAGCAATACTGCTGATTTTACTAGCATTTCACCTCACTCTGTTTTAGCAGAGCCACGACAGGCTTCATACGACAATATGAAGCGGACTACTAACATCTGCAGGGCTTGTTCCTGCAAGAAGAACTGAACTCTCTAAATAATTAATTTTTCTGTTCAGTGGTTGAACCAAAATTAGTGGGGGGAATAATTGCTTCAGGTATGTCCAAAAGACAAGTGAGTGTTTCATTTTTATCACTGAATCAGAAATCTTCAAAATTAAAAATAATTTCCAATACAAAGATCTTTTTTTTTGCTTACAAGTATCAAAATAAAACACTTGGGTTTTTTTGTTTGTTTGTTTAAAGTAATTTTTAAGATGTCTAGTCAGTTGCTACCCTCATTTAAAAAAAAAAACAAACCATACAGTTCAATTTACAAACATTTTGTAAATGAAAGGTCCCAGCAAGCTTTAGCAAGAATTACGAGAAGTTATAATCTCCTGCCTTTCAGAGAATCAGTGTTTTTAATGGACACCAAAATGCACTCTGGAAATAGGCTGCTGCTTCTGTCTTTTAGTTAATTATTAAATTCAAAATGTTTGAAATATGCATTGTAAGATGACTTTATTTTAATTTTCCCAGCAGAGACATTGACAGCTCCTGGATGATACTGCACCAAACTGTCCTCTTTAATGACATTTTCTTTTTAATAATCATTGATCCACACGTATTTGTCAGTTCCTAAATAGAAGCTCATCGCTCACATTGCTTGTGAGAGCTCTGTCAAGGGCTGAGCGTGGCGCAGAGGATCTCCGGCTATGCAAGTTTGCCATGTAATCACATGATAGGTTGGATATGATTTGGATCCTAATTTTTTGTGGCTGTTCTAAATACAACAGCGTACCAAAATACCACGTCTTTTGTCCCTGTGCGCTGAGAGCATTCAGAAAGGAAAGATAAAATCCTGTGATGAAACATAAGCAAAATAAACTAATTTGGAAATACTGTCTGTCCCCAAGAACAAGAATCTCTTATCTCCATCTCCACCCTGTTTGGGCCAAAATATCACCGTTTTCTCAATTTATTGTTTAAATGATTGGCCAGCCCAGCCCAGTTCTTCATGCCATAGGAATGCAGAGGTCTGTCATCCTTCAGAGGATGACAGGGATGGCTTAGCCTGGGGAAGCCGGAGCAGAAGCACAGACTGGGGCCCCGCGTGTGCCCTGGTCTGAAGGCCGGGGAACAGGCTGTGCTCTTTGCTTACTGAGCAGAAGGGGCCACCTCGTGAAAGGCCAGGGGTGAAGGAGGGCAGGGAGAGTCTGAGGAGTTTGCGGTCCATGGTAAGACACCAATCCATTAATGGTTTTGCTTTTCCTGACCTCCTGTCACTGGACGTTGCTCTCAGTGTAGTGAGTCCTGTATCCCCTCCCAGACACCACACTGGCTGCAAAATACATGGAATAAAATCGGGCAAAGACAGCACAATGTGCAACCGCCAAAGGCAAGAAAAAAAGGGATCTGGGCTGGCCGGAGGCTCTGGTGAGGCAACAGACGTGAGGCAAAGGGGGGAAAAGCGTGCAAGAGGAAGGTGTAAATTTGAGAGTAAGAGCTGAGACTTGAATGCAGGAATGAGAAGGAGCCAGATGAGCCAAAAAGAGACCTGCCATCCATGCCCCAAGGGATTCATGAAATGGAGAGCAGGCGGCTGCCTGGCCATGAAAGTCTCCTTTCAAGGAGGACAGCGGAACAGTTTGCAGCAATTCCTGGTGGCAGGGACAGGGTATTTGATGAGTCTCCCACAGCCTGGACCTTGGATCAGTCAAAGCATGGCAAAGCCTTGCTTTTCCCTCTCACTGCCCTAGGTCTTGTCCTAGAGTCACCTTGAATGTTATGAAAGCAAACACCTGCTGGAAATTAAATCATAACCTGCAGTATAAGAGGACACAACAAGCCCTGAAAAACCATTGCTGACATTACACAATCATGTCTTAGAGGGTGTGTTGCTAAAGAGCAACTGTACCTTCCAGCTGTTGTACAGAGCCTTGTGGGGCATAATCCTCCTCCTTTTTTTCTCTTCCTCTCTGCCCTTTACAACTATGGAAAGAAAACAGATCAACACTGTAATGTGACTTCTTTCCTGAGTCCTACAGGGAAAAGAGATGGAGAATAAAAGGACTCCCAGTCCTTTCCCAGAGAATCCCCATGATTAGGGGAGAAGACTCCTTTAGGATACCCCTAGAGACCACTACTATATTTATTCCTTTTCCAGTGATTCCCAACAATCTTCACAGATTAACACCCCTTTAGGACAGTCCTGTTTGCAGACATACGATGCTCTGTTTTCTCCTGTTCCTTCTCTCAGCATCTCCCCTGAGCTGGTATCCCTGGGCAGGAGGAAGGTTTACAGTTCTTACCCCCCTTTTCATCTCGTAAGTTGTACCCTGATCTCATTCTCTGCTGCTACACAAACAATAAACCAGGCACCCGAGCATGGTTTATCTTAGTAATATTCCATTTCTCTGTCAGACTTTAGGTCAGGTGGTAATTTTGGGTGAGGTATTGTCTGCAAAGACAACAAATGCAAGAAACAATCTTTCTCCCAGCAAAGGATAAACTAGATGACCCAAGTGATTTTCTCTGTCACTACTATCTATGTTTCTATTATGGAATAAACCACTAGACAAGGAGAAGGATTTAACGCTTTGACTGTAGTGATGGATACTACCAAAAAGCTCAACTTAGTTCATCTCCTCACTGCCTTATAAGGGGCAGTATGTGTCCAGCAAAACAGCTGTATTTCTCTTCTGTGCAGAGATGATCTGTAGAGCATAGCATATTCCCCTTGGAGGATATCATGGATTGCAAAGACGCTTGGCTTGGATGGCTCAGGTGTTGAATATCTGTATGAACTTAAGAGGCAAATTTTGGCTTGCTTCCCTTATCTTTAGTCTTTGAGAGACATATTTCAGCCTGGAATTAATTTTTAGCACCGTGTACTGTCCATACAGCTCTGGAAATGCTGAAGTAAGGAAAGAAGAGTTCAGGGGAAATACATGGGTTACAGCATCTCCCTTTCCTGGAAGCCTGAGGACTACCCTCCAGCCTGAAGCACGTTCACAGGCTGTCCATTACTGATTTCAGGACAGGAAGAAAGTTGAACTCCTGATGCCAGCAGAAAACTCCTCCACCAAACAGTCTGTTATTAAGATCCCATTCATTATATGGTAAAAGTCTTACAGGTCAGTCTGTTATTTTACTTTTCAAAACAGAATACCGTTGTCCAGCTCTTACCAACAGCAAGCTACCATCCCTCATCTTTGCGTATTTGCTTTTCTAGGCAACTGAAGAAAAAATATTTCTGAGTGGGTTTAACAAAGGGAGCTGAAGATAATTATGTTTATAGTTTATAAATGTGAAGGTGACTCCTGGATGTTTAGACTGAGAAACGTTGTTAAGGGGAACAAGATGTCTCGATCCTACAGCATCCTATTTTTCTGTGAAGTAAAACTCCATAGTACCAGAGGGTGAATAGTTTTCTTCTACTGTTAGCCTCTCAATTCTATTAAGAAATTCTTGAATATTATTTCCCTGCCCCTTTCCTCTTTTTTTTTTTTTTTTTTTTGTTTACTAGATAGAGCAATGCTTCACTTAAACTCCATTGTAGTCAGTGAGCGTCTCTAGCTGACACTGCATCACATTGTCATTATGATTTAGGGTTTCACTGATCGTGCTTTATTATTTTTGTATTTTCCAGAAGGTTTTAACTCTCATTTTATGTGTTCATCGAATTGTTTAAAGTGAAGGGGCTCTCAGTCTCCATTGCCATACTAAAAGGAAATAGAGGAGAGCTTGCTGTTATTACCATGCAAGCTAGACAGTCTGAACAGTGTCTTTTAGCCAGATCTAAATCCACAATTATAAATCACTATGGGAAGGGGAATGGCAATCACTGCATTTTGATTTATTGCCGCAATACTTTTCATATGAATATACTAACCAGAATAGGGAATTTAGGTGTATTTTCTATGTCTTGATGCAGTAAACATATCTCTTCAAAGCACCATTTGTGCTAGAAGTCAAAAGAGTATCTCTGAGCAAGAACTACTCAGAGAAGACAAAGAGAGTGCCAGGCTAGTGCACAGTAGAGGGAAAAAAAAGAAAATCTGCTGTGTGGCATAACTGCGTAGGGCTGTATAATTTCTACAGATTGGGACGTAGTTGTGTTCACATAATGCATAAATAGTTCCCCCTGCTTCAAAGAGAAGGGCTGTCCTGGGAGCTACGGGGCACTCAGAGTTTTAGTTCCTACTTTTCCATAGACTTCTGTGGTATTTTCTGCAAGTCATTTCATTTCACTGCACCTAAGTTTCTTCATCTGTAAAATAAATCCTTCAAATACAATTGGATCAGCTTCATACAGCAAATTACATCTGATGCTGAATCATGTCTTTTATCTCTCTATCTGTCTGCTTATTTTTATTGTGAGCTCCTCAGGGCAAAGACTATCACTTGAAGTCTCATATATAATAAAAGTGTCTTTAGCACCGCAGATCCCATTCTCAGGGACTGGAAGCTTACTGTAATAAAAATAAACAAATGTGATCAGCCACTGGAATTAAAATAAAGCGTCCAAACCAAAGAAAATCTATACTTATGACCCTCTCTCATGAACATACTGGCCCCCAAAATAGATACGCTGTTTAGGTGCATCCCTGGACAGATGTAAAACACTGGCTACACTTCAGCCTTTGGCCAATTGGAAGTGTTAAGAAAAGCTTTCTTGCCACAGCCAGAGCCATTTAGGAATAAAGTAACAAAGACCGCAAGCTAGGAAACAGGGTACTCAATAGTTCAATGACCTTAACAAGAGACTGGAAAGGAATATTAATACTCCCGAACCCCTGTTTTCAATTGTAGGAATGGGTTGGCTAGTCTAAATATACCTGAGCTGAAGAAAAGTCTAAAAAGGGATTTTTCTGGTGATACAGACACATGGGGGGGTATCTGGAAAAGAAAGCCGAGAACACAAAGAGGTCTGCCCGTTCCTAGAAGAGCCCAGGCCAGGGCTACCAGCCAGGTTTTGTGGCATGCCCACACAGCATGGAAAGACTCATTAGAAGAGTGCTTTCTTAGAAGACAGAAGCTAAAATCTTGTTCTTACTGAAAATGTCATCTCCTGATACAGACATAGAATAGAGATACAACCTGAATAGAAATATGACAGGGATTTGGTCTGCTGAGCAGTTTCAGAGCATGTTTACCATACTTCACCTGGTCAAAAAACTGAAGAATGGCAAAGATGGAAATATTTTCTTTTTTAATGCCTAGATTTGATAGCTCTGAGTGTTAATTACAAATAAATACAGAGGAGATAAAAGGCTCATTAGAATCACTCTTGAAAGCTGGGGAAGGACATGCTGGATCGCTGAGGTCAGTCCCTTCAGTTTAAGCATGAGCTTTTTGCTCAGACAAAACTTAAGTGTCTCTCACCAGAGTTTGGTTGCAAGTCCTGAGCCCAGGGTTGTGCCCTAATGATAAGTTCGTGATACATTGTTCGTTATTTTTCATACATATTAAACTCATTTTATTCACAGAAGAGGTCTCTGGGGTCAGCAAACGCCTCATGATGCTTATTTCCTTGAATGGCACTACCACCTTACGTGGCAGTCATTTCTGCATTTCTACTTGCTGTGCCTACATTTTAAAGAACATTATTTTCTTCCAGAAAACTATTTCAGTTCTTGCAATCAGTGCTCATTTTTGTAAATTAAGGAATGAATTGTGCCAAATTGTTCTCTTTTTCTCTGTTCCAGGGTTATTTGCGATGTAGCTTATGCTACTGTCTGTATATCTACTGCGTGCTTTACAGGAAAATGAAATCATTACACACAACACAAATTACTAGACCTCTTTTATAATCACACACTCTTAATTGGCATGTAAGCACTAAGATCACTGTAATACATGCAGTAAAATGTCTCTGACTCATTTTTTTTCTCCCAAGTTTAAAGGTCAACGAGAATATTTTTCTTTCATTTGACAGGCACACAAGAAATAACGCAAGACTCATTTATGGTCAGGTAATGCACAAAGAAATCTATAAATCAAGCTAAGGGGAATATTAGATCATGCTCATATCTGAACCCATCTGGCTTAGTTCACGAAAGAATCAATATGAGGCAGAGCGCTCAGTATTACTCGTGATTTATGCTCTTGCATCTAAGGGGAGAAACATTTGCAATTTTTAAGTCGCTTCATCTGAAACAAAAAGGATATGAAAAAGAAACTACAGTTGGCTATTACAACATGTGCATTAGGTAAGTAATTTGATGACAGATTATAGCTGCTAGAGGAAGGGATGGTTCTAGTGGTTCATTCCACTTAATGACTCAGCACATTGTTTTAGTATTTTGATCTTCCTCCCCCCAAGGTATATTAGTACGGAGCTGTTAAGAAACAAAATTAGCCAGATTTCCATGTGTTTGATTTTTGTAGATGAATTGCAATTGATAATTCTCAGGCAGAGTACTGTTAGAAAATATAGCATATTGTAACATAGATAACGTATACCTTTTCTTCATTGTCTTCTTTCAAATACTACTTTCACCAATAAACCCCACACCTAAAAAAGTATCGTGTCCAAATACTAATCTTACCCTATACCATATTAGACACATAAGCTTTTGATCCTTCTGTGAACATCCAGGATTTACGTGAAAGCTTTCTATGTATAGCGTACATCTCCCAACTAAATAAAATCTCCAGTTGGCCTTAAATTCAGCCTCCCCGAGAGGCAGGATGAAAAGTGTCAGACTGCGTTGCAGTACGCTGTGCGAATGCACAGGGGTGGGAGGCAGAGGAGTGAGAGATTTCACAAAGCAATTAGAGTATGAAAAACAGATATTGCAGTGATGGGTGCCATAAAAGTATCAGGGGAATTGGGGCAAGTAAAACATCCATTTCAGCTACAGTAATTTGTTTTACATACAGTGCTAATATCCTTCATACAAATACCGAATGCAGCTTAATTTAAATCTAGAAAGGCATTTAGACTAAAGGGAGAGCCTGACATATTTTTCTCCCAGCTAACGTGTACAAGTAGAATCAATAATTTTCCCAGTATATGTTGATAAATTATTACATCAGACATTATTGATCTAGCCAAAGAAGAAGGAGGTCAAAATAATGGAAATCAGATGGGTGTGATTAGAAATGCTTGGGATATTCATTTGGAAAAGGTTGATAACTAAAATGGTCTATGGGCTTTACACTTATTGATTTAATAAATAGAATAAGCCTTGCTGATCCAAAACAAGGTTACTAGTATAGGTATTTCAGGGGGTTGTGCTACTGAAAGCCAGTCTGTATGTCTTCTGTATGTGTTTGAATTATATTTTAGTTCAGCACAGTGAAAGCATTCGTTTTAAACATCTGTTCCTTTCAGCCACAATTTTCTACTGCATTTTGCTGCTGAGAACCCTTAGATTTCATTCTGGTACTAGGCTGAGTACTCTTTCAAGTATTTATTTAAAAGGTTTTCATATGTTTGTGTCATTATTAATAATGAATATGTTCATTAATTTACACATGCTTTACAAACACTGGACAGGATCCAAGAGCCTCCAGTGTGAGGAGTGGTGTGCTGGGGCTGTGCTATTGATTCTTTCTCAGGTATATCCTTTTAGCGGAGACTAATACATCAGTGTTGCACCTTTCAACCCAAAAGATTCCAAAATGTTTTCCAAACTGAAGAAGGCAGCGTGCCTGCTAGCAGAGATCATGTCATCCATCCCAGGAAGGCACCACCTTTGAGGCACTGTATGGCAATAGCCTGGCAATGCACAGCAGTGCAGGCAGGGAGGAGAGACTGCCATACACATGATGGGAGAGAAAAAAAGAGGTAGAATGTGATTTAGCTGAGTGGGACACAGTCAGGATATGAAATCCACAGCTTGCTTTCCCTTTGTTTTCATACCACTGGAGTCTCTTCTATTTTGGGAGTCCCACTTGTCTCTGTTTCTTCCCTCAACCTTCACTATCCAGGCACTATTCCCCGACCTGGTGCTCAGTTTCCCATTTGCAATCTCAGCCTTCTACTTCCACGCTTTTGCTGTTAATGTGGTCTCCAGCTGCCTCTTCTCCATAACACTCCTGCATCATACGTCCTCCAGCCAGCAGCCCCCACTTGTCCTTCCCATCCCCGCTGGGATGAGCCAGCCCTTTTGCAGAGCCACCCACCAGCGCCAGGCATGCCCCCTTCCTGCTCTCTGTCCTGCTGTCTCTACCTTTCGGCCTCGGCAAGTAAGTCAGAAGGACTAGCCACAGAGGGGCTGCAGCAAAGACAAGGAAGCAGCTTCACCCCACTCCTTGTAAGGACTTTGAATGCTCTTGACAAGAGTGATACCTACCAGCTGGGGCTTGTAAGGACGGAGTGGACCAGAATCAGTTTCACCTGTTCTCTCACAGGTGACTTTTCTCCTGGTACCCACAGGAGCAGGAGCACTGCCTCTGGGAAGGGTAATTTAACTGAGCATATAATGCAAGTATTATTATCATAGCCCTGAATTACAGAAGAGAAGCAGAGCTCCACTACATTTCTGGGAAAGGGTGGGCGTTGGTCATGTCTCATCAGTTTCAAAAGTCCTTCTAAAATATGGTAACACAGGAAATGTGTATGTGCAGATATGGCTCATTGAAAGTCAAAAATTCTTATCCCATTTTCTCTCCACACTTGGAATTTTTCCAAAGTTTTTCTCAAGCATGAGAAACCAAATATGCTTTCCTTAAGGTCTTTAGAAATTCCTTGCTCTGGTTCTGGTGTAATGAATACCAACTGACTGTTGAGTTGACAACAGTTACAAAGCCTGGGCCGCATGGGACAGCAGTATAGTGTGAAAAATGAAAACATCCATATGTACTTCTCATTTGCTGTGAGTAGGAGGTGATCCTGAAAATGAATTCTATATTTCTTCCCAATCATCCTTCACCATGGCCAATGCCTAAAAAACTGTGTGTTTTCCCCTGGCAGCGGCACAGCTAGCAGTCATAGCAGCTGCATAGGAGTTATATTGCAAGGGTGACAAAAGTCATCTTCCAGACAGGTAGAAAATGATACAAGCGCCGTAGCACATGACTGGATCTATCATACCTGCTCTGTGTTATTTAAAGGTACAATAGCATAGCATAACAAGTTATATTGGCTAACTCAGTATAGCAGCATCATAACCTTTATACTGGGTTATAGTTATGAATCTCCTTTAGACAGTACAATGCAACTGTTTCTTCTGGGTAAGACCTATTATATTTGTTACCTGCTCTATAATAGGACACCTTGGACCATCATTATCCCACACCAACTTTATAGGTTCTTTTGCCTGACCAGATTCTTTCATCCTAAAACTCACCAAAATGAGCAGTGTTAGAATGAGAAGGGCTGGGCTGGGGTGAAACAGGAGAAAAACGCTAGTTCCCTGTTCCTGTACGTGCTGCAAGATGAAGCAGACTCTTTTGAGTTATAGCAGTGGGATGTGGCAAAGCTTTCTGGTCCTTTCTAAACAGCCCAAACTTCACTGATGTGAGGCAGGGCTGTAAAGTATAAGACAGAGGGTGCTCAAAGGGCCATTGCTAAACATTTCCTTTGCTTTCCAGGCACTAAATTCAGCTTTGGACATTTACATGCAATAGTAGTTTAGGATTAGATTAAGAAGTACTTCATGCCTGGGATTACACCCAAATTTGGGGAAGTTGTTTCAGATCTCTAAGGAGCAGTCATAGCCTAAAGCAGAAACGCAGTTGTCCTGTGCATGGTGAGGTGCCAAGCACTGAGCACTTACAAGGCCACAGAGAGTAATTTGGTGTCCCTCAACTGACATGAGATACGATTTCCACAGCAGGGAGTTGGTATTTGTACTATAGTCAGGTGATAGTGTTTATGTATCTCTGTTAAAATGGCGTATTATTCCCAATGCTGATATCTTTCTGGCCACAGAGGCTAAACTATTATTTCTTGCTCATACTTTTTTTTTTCCTGCAAAGCTTCACTTCTTTAATGCTTGTTATTTAGAAACTTTGTGTTACGTAAATAAAAGCTGTGACCTTTGCCATTCCAGGGGCTGGAGGTAAGTTCATGTAGAACAGTGCCAAGAGGGAGCAGGAGCAAACAGGGTTAGAGCACATTTTAAAATGCCATTTTCTTGCTTGTAATTTATTCTTCCTACCTCTAGCGTTCCTCTGCAGAGATATTTATAAAAATAGGTGTTCCATGCACTGTATATCACAGGTTTATTTAGGACTGTTGCTGGAGATTTACACTGCTTAAAAGAGCAGTCATAGCAGATAATTCCATTTGCAAGCTTCAACAAAATGTTCCAGGGAAAGTGCTGTTATCACCGTGGAGAATTTTAATGATGGCAGAGTTTACAGACAACTTATTTGGCAAACAAGGCAAGTTCTTTTGCCAGTGGTGATTTTCTGATTGTTGCTGCTGCCCGTTAAACACACTTTACATCTACCTCCCAGCCTGCTCCAGAAACTTCAGAACTGTGTTTATCCTGCAGCGCTAACCTTTCTCCTCATAAAACACCTATCAGGAACTCATCTAAAAAAGTTGCTGAGCACCTCACAGACCTGACTGGGGAACTCGGTCACTGCTTGTTCTGTTATAAAACTTATTATGTAAATAGAAATTTTGGCTTTGCCATTACGATAAGGAAAATTAGTAACAACTTTACTAATAATGTAGTATGATGCAAGGTGACCACGGGAGAAGCTGGGTTAAGGTACCTCCTACTTTCTGAGGGAGATGTCTCATGAATTCACAACTCGCTAACCACAGGATTCTATTGCAATAAATCAATACGGTGCTTTAGTAATCTGTTACCAACTGTTGGAGGGAGTGAAGAAAAGAGGAGCTTGCAGGCTGGTAACTCCCTTCATTTTACAGTCCTCACTGAACAGAGACCCTCTCTGTGCACATTTAGACCTGCAGGGATGCTCCAGAGGGACAGCAGTGATATCCTTGCTATATATTGCACATAATGTATCGTTATTCTGTGCCATATTTTGCACATAATATGTAATAATAATATAGCACTATATATTGCCCTTATCCAGCTTAGATTCCCTTCCCTGCCGGCAAACCGCTTTTCTGTGCCACAGCCTTGGCAACACCTGAGAACCTGCTCACTTGCCCACCTCTCGGTCACCAGCTGACCGTGCAGCAGGCTGTACCGCCACGGAAAGAGGAAGACAGACTAAATGTACGTGGCCTTCCCTTCACAACTGCTCACTGGAAAAGGAAAACGGTGTCTGGAAAAGGAAATTGGAGCTACTCCCTCTTCATATTGTTCCTTTTCAGCAAATATATCAGGTTTTGCTGTTGCCAGTCTCACACCCCTTCATTAGCAATAGAAAAGCTCGTCCATGTAATCCTGTGTATATTGCACTGGAAACCTTGCAAGATGCCACACTACTCCCCAGTGATTTTTTTTCCTTTCTCTCGTTGCTTTTATGTTGTCAGCTAGAACAAAAGGAGTTTCAGTTAATTATCTGTGTGTTTGCTGAAACCACTAACCTACATCCTAGATAGTGTGAAACACTTGCTTAACTGAAGTTCTTGGCAGATTTACATACCTTCTGGTTGTAAGTTTAAAAAAATCTATTCCCATTTTCAGATTTGCATATTCAATTTCCTCTTATATAAAAGATAAACATTTTACCTTTTTCATTATTCTCCAGTAACTAAGGAAAAAGGAGCAGGATTCAGTAGCTGGAATATTAACCTGAACTATGGAAGGTCCAAACTTAGCCTCTTCTTGTCCACAGATTTCCCGCTTCTCTAGGCAGGGTCTTCAGGTTTCTCTGCCTCAGCTTCTCATTTGTAAAATGGGAGCAACAATGTTGTTTTCACAACTATAGATTGTGAAAATCTCAGCTATTACAGTAACAGGGATGGTATAGGTGACTAAATAGATAAACTTTACTGCAAGAACAGAATAGGGAGAGGTTTAATCTGATTTAGTGCTTTGAAAATACATTTATCTCCATGCATATGAATTTTGGTGCTGTTCTTTTTTGATGGACTGTGTTTCAGCTGAATCAGTTTCCTCAGTTCACTACCCAGCTCAAAGACATTATGCCAATGTAACGCAGCAGGCAGGACAAGATGGCTAGAAGTATTAACTGCTTGAGTTGTATCGCCACCAAACAGCAAATCATGGCCCTAGAGTTTCATGAATCATTTTTTGCACAGTAGCACATGACATAGCTGGAACTCAATTAATGTTTCCACTGATTTTGCACAGAGCTGTGACCTTGCATACAATATCCAAACAGATCACATGCAAAGTCACAGCCACCTCATTGACAAATACAAACTGAATGTCACCATCTATGCACCCACCATGTTGTCCTCACGCTTGATGGTAATTAAATGTGAATTTTCTCCTCCTGGGCAAAAATTAAACATCTGCAAGATGTGGAGATTTTATCCTGGGTGTGGAGGGAGAGGGTTCAGATGTCTCCCTTCTTGCAGATAATTGCTTAGTTTAATGAGGAAGTTTTGCAGAATTTTTAACCATTGCTTCTGTGCCTTGTTTAATTATTTGCATATGGCATCATCAAGTTAAAAAGAGTGTGCATATACAGCACTTCTTCTCATTCCTGTATTAGACATTAATGAAAGGAAGCACAAGGGTAAGTTTCTCGCTAATGATGATGGAAAATTAGTTTCAAAACCTCAGAGGTGTCTTGAAAGATACACCAATGATATATATATAAAGGTCCAAGGAGAGAGATTGAACACAAAATATTGCCTAGGCCCTTTTGGGCTGTTTCTCCAAGAGATCCTGTTCCCATTTAGTTTTGTAGTTATGGGGGAGGGTGGCAAAGAGTAAATACAGAAGGATCTAAGAGACTGCAATACACACAGCAAGTAAGTGAGGCTGATAAACACAGCGCAGACTAGACAACGAATGCCAGCATGGCATATACAGCAAAAGGTTACATGCCTGGAGACCTATAGCCAAAGACAGATTCACGGCTTTTTTTTTAAGTCTCAAGCTAGTGAAAGTTGAGCGTCTGCAGAGGAGCAATGCTTTATGCATTAGTCATAACATTTTGAAGGGCAGCAAATCCACAGTCAGGAGCACAAGGTAGGAGAAAAACAGTTGCTAATTCTTTTCCTCTCTCATTCTGTAAGATGCAGTCTCCAGTTACTCTCAGGCATCTCAGCCAAGCAGCCAGTTCAGCGAGAATCACGCTCTACTTACACTCTGCGCTACTGTACGCTTCAGCATCTCATTTGCAATCTTGGGTATTTCTTCTCTGGTAAGACTGAGTTTTATAGTGGTTTTCAGTGTGAAGGGAAGAGATGGTGTTGATCATTAGGACTTACTGGTTTAGTCAGTGGTAAGCAGTCGGTCAAGTATATAATATTTTAACAAGTAAGGGATCTGTTTGCCCAACTTCACACTTTCCTGCAGCTAAACTGGGAAGAGCTGCGGGAGTGAGGGTCAGGTGATGCTGCTGACATGGCTCAACCATTTCACCACCTCAAACAGGTCTTCAGTTTGGGGGTTTGTTTATTTTCCTGATTGATAGACTCCTAATTTTTTCTTAAGAGTGCCTGAATCCCTCTGCAGATAAACAAGTCTATGACAATAAGGCTGCTTTTCTTAGATACTTTTCAGAACAGTTTAGAAATAGCCCACGTACACTCAGCTTGAAAATTCCTCCACCATGCAGTCGCTGCTCTCTGCCTACGGTTACTGTTTGTCTGCGTTGTCTCCCAAGTCCCCTGGGTTATCACTTTAATGTCTTTGACATTAAAACACTTTAACAGGAAGTTGCTCATTATACATAAGCAGAATAGGAAAAAAAGGGTGAGGCAAGGAGAAAAAGATAAACAGAGGCAGCTTGAACTAATGGTTTAAGCCAAAATAGCTTTTTTTATGTTTCAGTAGGTCTCTGAAACACAAATACATCACAACCATTAGTCATCAGATGCACAGTTTACTTATGCTAGTCTCGATGCTCTCAATTTGTTCTGTTTTACTGATCTCTAATAATATTTTGCACACAACTATGATACTACAGTTACAGTATACTTATATGCGAAAGAAGTCTTTAGTGCTTTCTTCACATAGCGTGTCTGGAAGCGTGTTTAAACCAGAGCTAATGGTTTGAAGAGGTCTCATATCCTCCCTATGTTGCAGTGCAACATTTAATAATACAGTGATGATGCTACTGAAAAGGGACGCAAAATTCATCTGTAAACATAAATAATAATAAATATTAACAATTTAAAACAAAAGTACTGGAGTGGGCTGCCTGTAAGCTGGGAAAGTCCAGAATGAAGTCTAAAATGGTGCACTTAACCCCTCTGTTATACCTGGGTATTTTGGGAATCTAACGCTGTGGTCCAGCCACTCTTAGGCACGCACAGCAAGTGAGTATACGGGCAAAGCTGTAATTTTCACCGTGGTGAATGTACATAAACTCCAGTCATTGCTAGTGCAGAAGAGGGCTGCAGGGCTGAAACATTGCTATCTGGAACCACAGGAGTTCCTCTAATGGCTTCTCTAGTTTGTTAGATTAAACTTTTACAGCAACATGTGACACCCAGAGTGGCACAGCTAAGTTTCAGTTCTAACCACAGTTTATTGCTAGTGATCAGCCCACACACTGCTAATTGCAAGTGGGATAGAAATAATGTGCAGCCTGATTTGACTTAAAAAATACATATTTTCCTCAAATCCTACGCTGTTTTTCCTCTATTGGAGTCACACAACCATGAGCTGTCATCTGATGAAGCAGCAGCACATCCAGTAATTACTAAAGGGTACATTTCAGGCTCTGGATATTTCCCTTTTACTAGGATGAGTAGAGGCATCGGTCTGGAAAGAAACGTGCTAAGGAGCCAGAAGTTGCTTTCAGTGAACTTGAGCAAGAATTTTGATACCAGCTTAGGGTATATCCAGGAAACATCCCCTGGGAGACACCAAGAATGCTAAAATTCATTACCTAAAACCAGGATGATGAAAGGAATTCCTTGAGAAATACAACACAGTAAAGCTAGGATGTATCATTATCAGCAGTACAGTGTAACAGAGCCCCACTACCTGACAGCTGACGTGCTCTCTCTTGTTTAAACAGACACCCGGTGGGGAATCACCGGTAGCCGTTACATTGCGCCTGTTCTCAGAATTAGCTCTGTCAGCCACAGTTGTTGAGATTGGAAGGCACAAAATCTGCTGCGTATCCAAAATTAATCTAGCTAAAAAGCATTAGTGACTGGGCAGGACCTGGATCAGCCTAAGGAAAAATTAACAGGAAGAATATCCTTCCTTTTTAAAAACCAGACTTCTCTCTGCTGAGAAGTATTATGGCTTGCATTTACTGCATCAAACTGATACAGCTCCAGGTTTTTTCCTGGAGGCTGGAGTCCTTAAGAGTATTTTGTATTGATATACTACGTATCATGCAACATGTATGTATTATAAAATTATAGTAATATACACAGTATTAGTTTTGGCAATATAGGACATAGAACTTAACTTTGTCAAGGAAAACACCTCTTACATCACAAAATTATGACCAAAGAATACATTTTCTGAAAGGTACCATTTTGTTAAAAAGCCATTTTGGCAAAGAAAATTGATTGCTCTAATCAAAACCACAATGCTATTACAATGTGAAATAACAGAGAGGTGACTATACTTTTATGGGCATCTGAGCATAAAATGGTGAAACAAGATTACCTGTGAAATGAAGGAACAGAAGGGCACTTCTTGTTACCTACCTACTACTCTACCCACAGAAGGGAGAAATCACACTGGAGAGCACGTGTCAGGTAAAGAAAAATCATACGTCATTTCATTTTTCTGTTTTACTGATTTAAGTATTCAAAATTCTTCAGTGATGCTCTCCAAAATAATGAGGTTTAAAAATAGTAAATGTCATAAACGCTTTCTGGATTTTATTTCATAATCAAAATAATTACAACACTATTAAAGGTTAAGTGCCTTAATATTATTAATCATTCATTACATATGATTGAATTAAGGGCCAGCAGCACTGACACCAGTCCTGCAGACACTTGCTAGCTGGCTACTACCCCTTTCTTAATATAAGTAGCACAACTCGGCCGTCTCCAGGGACTCTAGCAAAACATTAGCTTTTGTAACATGACTGGAAAGTCACCAAGTTTGGGTTATTTTCAGTTTATGTGGGAGTAAGTTCCAGAAAAAGAGCTGGTGGGGGAATTCTCCAGCAGAAGGATTTTCAGTAAGAAAATGCCCTTTTCACAGAACTGAAGTTTTCTATGGGGAAAAAGAAAGTTTGGGAAAAAATATTTTTCCCTGGGAGAATCAAAATGAAGGCTCGGCTGGCTGCTGCCTGCAACGTGCTCCTCAATTCCACTTCCGGCACAAAAAAGTGAATTTAACAGCCGTTTCCAGGCAGGCTGCTGGAGGTTCGCAGTCCCCAGCTCTCTGCCCTCCTGGCACGCAGACAGCTGCGAAGGGAGAGGAAGAGGATGAAGTGGGGATTTAGAGCCCTCTGCATGCCTAGAAAACCCCTGGCAGTTCACAAGTTTTCTGCACAGCTGTCCAAGCGGTTAGCAGCCAAGCACAATGAAAACGCCACTTAAGGGCCCAATAAATTAAATTTTTCTGAAAATCCATTTCTACAAAAATCTCATTTTGACATTTTGTCCTGATTCAATACACCTCTTTTCCCCAGGGGAAAGGGTTTGTGTTTTCCAGACAATTCTGTCCACGTATCGCAGGGTTCTCAGGAGACCCCCTTGCCACCCACTCCTCTGTCTTGTAATGAGGGCACTCCGCTGGAGTGACCTTGCTGGCCACGGCCGCTGCCGCATCGCACGGGGAAGGGCTGTCCCCAAGCTGAGGCCTCTAGGGAGACGCTGGGGTATCTGAGTAAGCAATTAGCCAACAGGCCTTGAGATTATAGTTGAGACCCGAAGAAAAGCTCAAAACCCTCTACCACAGAGCTAGGAAATGTTTGTTCCAGCCGCAGCGTAGAAACATGGTTTTAATGGCACTTAAATAAATTGGCGTCTTACAGCATTCTAGCACATGAATACATTCGTCTCTTTGCTTAGTCACAGGAAATTGCAGTGATGGATTGACATCATTTTATAATTGCATGTGAGGCACACCAAAACAGAGGGCTCAGGCAGTGAACTGCATTCTAACTAAATTCTCAGTATTTGTTAATAACAAAAGTTCAGCTAGCATGATGTAAGAACTGCAAGTATAGGATGAAATATTAATTTACAATGCTTCAGTTGAGATTTTTAAGGTAGTCTTATTTTCCCTGAATGCATGGGTTTATCATTATCAGCCTGAACACAACTAGCACTCTTCAAGGTTTCTTGCTGAAAAGAAATTGAGCGTGCAAATACTCTTTCATCATAATCACACTAGCTGTGCAGGGTAATTCATAAAAGAGCCAGAAATATATTGAAATTCAATATTGTTTTAGCCCAAATCAATATTAATAATTGTTTGCATTTTTAACGTGCAATTTACAAGTGAAAAATGTACAGAGATCAACCCATAGTTGCTAACACATCGAATTTTCCTATTAAACTTAAAGGCACAGTAATTTTACTTTAAAATGTTTCTTATAAAGCAAGAGAAGGCATTGATCTGTGAAAACAGCTATCTATTATTTATATGCACAACATTAGAACGGGTTTTAATTATAAATGAGCTAAAAGGTCAGTAACTATTTTATTTTTAAGGTCTTGATTTTAAATTTGGATAACTTAATACAAATATTTACGCACTGTGGGCTTAGCAATTTCTTTCAGTGGTGGGATGGCTCACAGTGGAAAGAGCACAGAGGGATTAGGCGAGGTTAATTCTCAGGAACTGGAGCAAAGGAGAGCCTCTGAGCTGCAAATGTAAATGTTCCCGTCTGCTTCACTGGAGAATACTGTATCTGTGAAATGCTTCTTGAAAGGGTATGCAGTGAAACCGTAAAGCACTAGTGGATAGCGCAGGAAATGTAAATAATCAGAATTAAGCTTCGGAGGATTTTGCCAGTGCCAGAGTTGGGGCTAAGGGGGCATAATCAGTTTGTAAATGGACAGACCTGTGGTTTTGTAGGAAATTTTTTTGTGAAAGAGAAAGATTTAAGAAGCTGTAAAGCACTAGACCGGGTCTAAGGTGGTTTTCTGGACGTGCGGGCATTGATATAAAAACTGAATTTGATGGAGCCAGGAGTTAAAACTTTGTCTCTATCGTCCTGGTTTGAATGAAACCATTGTCATCGGTGTGTTGATGGCAAGCTAGAGGCCTGCTTGGCTCTGCAAACTATTCAGGAGTCCTGGCTCAGGCACACACGGTTTCTTTATCGTGGAAATAATTAGAGTGATAAAAGCAGAAAGTATTATAAAAATGATAATTTCTTTATAAAGTCCTAGGAGGCCTTGGAATCTCTATGCCTGGCTATTTCCGTGGGCAGGTTAGCGAAGCATCTTTTAGCACTGGTTTCCGTACAGTTGATGTAGTTTATCCTGGGCATAACTTACACTGTGGGCAAACGAGAAAAGCTCAGCCGCTCTGGCACTGTTTTCCATGACCTGTTTGTAATCGTTAGCTGCTGCCACCTAAGTTTAATGAAAGCTTAAGAAAACCCTAGATCTGAAAGTGCAGATATTTAATTTTTTCCTATCAAACTTTGCCTGTAGGATAATAAACTCACCCAGCCCCAGGAGCTCCGGCACCAGAGCTGCAGGACTGTACCTTGTTTGGTTTCTCTAGGCAACCCCAGTGAAGTCAGGGAGTACAAACTGGTATGACTGAGCAAGAAAACCATTTAGCAATGTGCTATCATTGGAAAATTAAAGTCCAAAAGCGATATTACAGTGATGTAGCCAACAAAATCCAAAGCTAAGCAGTCAGACTAACTCAAACCATATCTCTGCCAAACGCTGTGCAGAAAGGAGAAGAATTAGACATCTCTTAATTGCTACGAGAGCTGCAGTGCTCAGCGGGTTGCAGGTGTGGAACAAGACCTACAGCATATGGCAGCACCCCCGGTCCTTGACTCTAGCCTTGACTTTTCGCTGATCACCTTTTGCATTACAATACTGTTTGCTTTTTTTTAACCAAGGTTCTTCAAGCTTTGTGGAATTAAGAGTATATCAATAGTGACGCTACCCTAGTAATATTACTAGGAGGAAATACTCCCCTCAGATCCACATTTTACTTGATATGGGTTTCGTATTTAAAAGACAAGTACTTGATCAAGCCTTTGAAAAAAAAAGGTATAAAAATAGTAGTTTAATTTCATCTGTCACTAATGAATTCATGATTAGTCTTTATCTGTGGCATGAGAAAGCCAGCATCAGCTATTGCTTTCATAAGAAATATCCTGAATGACTTCATGCAAACCACATAACTCCTCCCTGTGCAACAGTGCATCTATATGTTAAAAAAAATACAGAATCAATTACTTCTTCCCTTCAGACAAGTGTTGCAAGGGGAAACACTGAATATTGTGAGGCACAGATAATTACATTGATGTGAACTGTAAAACCAAACAAACAAAAAACCAAGATAAACTTTGGTGTTTATTTTTGGTGCCAGGACAAATACTGATGCTTCTGTGTGTGCAGAATGTGTTTGAAATTTGTCTTACCAAGTCTTATTCAGGCAAGTCATCTTTGCACCTATTAAGTCTCAGCCTTCCTTTACTGCTTCTGACATACAACACAGTATCTACAGTCAAAACCCAATTCTTTTGCTACCTTTTACAGAACCATTAAATGTGAGTGACTTTGGAAAACTAACAATAATTTCTCTGAGCTTCAGTCAGGTTCTTTGAATGCGAATGCCTCAATTTCAGTAATGAATGCAAATATTCGTGTTCGTGGTAGTATCTCCCCCAGCCCTCAGCCAGAATTTCATCAGTGTCAACCCACAGGAGGGATAGCACAGGCACAGAGACAAGATGACAACGCCAGCCCCGAGAGCCGTCCCCCGGCGTTTGAATGACCCTGCCTGGTACAGGGCTAAACACACCAAACAGGAAAAGATCCCTATTTTATATTGTCTTTGCTGCTCAGTTATCTGAGCCTAATTCACCAGTACCAATATGCTGGTAAATGTCTCAACAGTACAGCCAGAGCATTGATACTGGGGAGGGGAATACCAGAATACCCTTTTTCTTCCCCAGGAGGATTCCTCTGTGTCACAAATACTTTGACAATTGTTCCATTTCCTGGAGCAGGCATCATTATGCCTGTCTACATTACAGCAAAAAGAGGGAGGAAAGAACAGAAGTTTTGAGGCTGCATCATCCTTCCCCTCACTGAATGCAGAAGCTAAGAAGAGATGGAGTTACAAACTGAGTCTGATGTCAAAAGCATCAAGTCAATAGAGTATATCCATTCCTATAGAGTATCAGTGTAACAACAGGAACTTTCCCAGTGACATTTAATGATCTCCGATATTTACAGCACACAAGTATGCCTAGCAGCTGGTTGCCTTATCTGTTCTTATTACAAATCTGACCAAAGGTGCTTAAAAATAATTGAATAACAGCAAACCGAATAGTAATATTCTCCCACTCTACCAGCATTACAAACCTGACGTTAAAGAGAGTTCATGTCTATTCAGGATTCTTATTACAGCTCAATATTGAAAATCTCCTTCTGTTTAAAAGTCTGAGTAGTTGCTCTGAAATCCATGTGTTTCCTCTGACTGCTCTGAAATTTGGAGTGTCTGAAATTCTGGTGCATAGTAGCATACAGATAAGGAAGAACTAGAAGTGCATCACACGTAGGCATCCCAGTTCCTTATACAGTGACCATCATACTGGTGTCTCTGCTCCCCTACGTAAATGGGCACCTACGGTCCTTTGCCAGACAACCTCGCACTTCCTTTCTCACCCAGTCTTACAAGATACTGCAACATCCACCTAATAAAACAGCCACATTTCTCAACACGGACCATGTCTCTCTCCTCGGTGGCTCTGTTGGCAGCTATACACTCCTGTCTTTCAAAGTATGACTGTGCTGAAGCTGCAGGTGGTATGGCACTCCTTCCCCAAAGCTGACCTTCCCAAATGCAAAACTTTCAGAAGCCAAGGAGTGCAGGGGTAGGGCAAATGCTCACCACCCAATGTGAGCAATGCTCCAGTATAATACTGATAAACATACCCTCATGCTGCCTTTGAACAGGTGCCATCTACCACAAACGCTCGGCTTGCTTCCCCAGGAAACTCCTGACCACATCACAGCTCTGCCTCTCTGCAACTCCACCAGCTTCCACGTGTACTCTCCCTCACTCATCATTACACAGAACCATTTCACTCCTCTTTAAGTGATGGCAAAGCCCCCAGATATTTCTCTTCCCTAACACACACCTAGGAGATCTCTCAGCTTGCAGAAGGGCTTCTTCCCTTTGGTCCCACATGGCACATGAGCTGGAGGGGCTCAGTCCCTGCTTCAGACCTGCCAGCCCATCCAGACAGCGGCATGTCACAGCTACGCCTCTGTACACCCAGCCAACTAATCCTTCAGCACTCAGCGCAGCTTCCCTTTATACACTGCAGTAACATGACAACTGAATTCAAAACAAAAATTCTACTTCATTTTGTTTACAAATTGCACTTCAAAATAAAATGCAAATCTTTGTTTCAGTTTGCTTTGCAATATATCCTGGGGGAAAATTTTCAGCTGGAAAGAAAATGTAAGAGGCATTTTAGAAAAGAAAAAAAAAGTTTTCTAACTGGATCTACTTATAGAATACGTCCTTTCAATTAGCTGCTGGGTTTCAACTGCCCAAATCAAGAACAAGGGGAAATAACTTACCTCTGACATACGGGCATAGTCTAAGTGAAAAAGCACCTTGACTAAACAGATGGTGATCTTTCATTAGGGAGAAAGCATTTGTAAAATCTCAGTAAGAAACAAATTAGGCATCATGGCTAAAAGGATCAAGAGCCAGTATTAGGTGAAAACAATCAGATGTACACCGTTACAAAAGTTGCTCTAGTCAATAAAGGAACCCACTCCACTTTCACAGCAAAATGTTACATTCAAGGTTACGAAGTCTATTTTCTTCTTCCTGAAGTAACCATAGTAGCATCACAATGAACTAGACACAGTGTGAGGCAGGAGGTTGTTTTCTTTCTGCTTTTGCAGAAATTTTGCAGTGTTTTGTTTCCTCAAGTACAGAATTAAAACCACTCTCACTTGTGCCAAAGGTTTTTAATTCCTAGCTTACAGGAACCATTTCACAGTTTTGCTGTTTTTCTTTCTTGCTTATGACTCCCAGACAAAGAATCTCTACTTCAGAATCTTTTATCTTTTAGGAAAAGGAAAGAGCATTGAGGAATCATGAATCTCCGCACCGTATTACATGAACCGTGTTACGTATGGCACAAAGTTAAGCTGTAATGTTGGAGGAGAGGGCCCCACACATACATATGCATAAAGCTACTCAAAATTGTTGTTACAAAAACTATTTAAAATCTCATGATGTCAAGAGGTTTGGCATGTGAATAAAACTTGTACCCGATGTCTGGGAACATACTGTTAATGTTTTTTTTATATATATATATACACACATATATAAAAGAATATATATTCTTCACTAGGAGGGTGGTGAGGCACTGGAACAGGTTGCCCAGAGAAGTTGTGGATGCCCTACACCTGGAAGTGTTCAAGGACAGGGTGGGTGGGGCTTT
>NW_009222244.1:0-4174 GCF_000690835.1 Fulmarus glacialis | reverse complement strand
GGGGTTGGAACTAGGTGATCTTTAAGGTCCCTTCCAACCCAAACCATTCTATGATTCTATGATAATATATATATAAAAGCAGCTCATAAAATCTTTAAGTTCTGTCATCTTTTTCTCCTTAACACATCTAAAACTGCACAGAAAAATTAATTTATAAAAGCAAACTCCAAATTACATTTGCTTCATAGTGATATAAAGGAGAGAGTATGTCTGGGGTAATTACTTGTTTGGTACCTCTGGAAGTCCAGCTTACTCCAGGTGCGTCGTATCTTCTGAAAGAAGGCATTTTTATTCCAAATAGCCAGGAAACCTATAGAAGAGACAAACGAAACACCTTCAGGGATGTGCAACCATCACTGTTATATGATGGTGCAATCATCTAAAACAACCTTTGAAAATGTGATAGTTACTTCAAATAGAACAGAGATTGAGGCAAGTGGAGGGAGAGGGAAGCATTTAAGACTGGGCTCTAACTACAACCAAGTGGGCACCTGAAAAACTAGGAGCTTTTCCACTGTATTTTACAACAGAGTTCTCTCCATTCAGCACGGTTTTCTGTATGAAATATTTTAAGTGGGACAATACCCCTATAAATCCTACTACCAAGCAGAGCCTGGGAGGGCCGGGCTGCCTGCACGTGAGATCTGCCAGGCAAACTGTGTGCCTTCTGCTCTGGTGTGTAAGAAAGCTGGACAAGTTCATTATTAACACTCACTATTTACACTGTCACTGTACAGCTCCTGTGAGATGTTAATTTGAAACAAAGTAAAGACGACTTTTTTCATTTCAAATGCCAACTGCTTTAGAGATTATATTTTAGCTTAGGAATAGTATTATAACCCCTCGAGGATCTTGGAGAGGTGTGTGTATTAACTTGCTAAGGACCTGCTGCAGTACTGAGGAGATTAGTAACATATGACTCCTGCTACAATTTGCACCCAGAAAGATAGGAAAGAAATCTTTTCGACTTTGAAAGGATTATTTTGGCTGTTTACTGAGTGCTGTCCCTTTTGGTCTTAAATTGTAGATGAAAGTGGAAACCAGAAGTGCCCGCTTCATATTGCAATATGCGATGGAAATGAGAGGAGCAGCCTTAGCAGCTTTGCTGGGGGTTTTGGAATGGGAAAAAGGGGTCATATGTTACCACTCTGACTTCAGCCACATAAAACAGCATCATAGCTTTTTGCAGTTATGCCAAAATTCAGGTTTTGGCACGTTATATGGGTGAATATACCTTCTAGTGGTGTGCAGGTCCAAAGGACAAAACTGGTATACGTAACAGAGTAGAACTGGACCCTCTGATACCTGACAAAACAAGTTTCCACCAGAGTAAAAGAAAGCCTGTAAACCCCCTTTTCCCCACTTTTTGTGGTATATGGGTTCGTGTATATGTGAGCAAAAGAGGATCCTATAATTTTCAGGATTCTCTTCATGTCGAGAAATCCCCATTTTGCATAATTGGAGGAGATGCCGAAAGCCAAGATGCATAATGACATCATGACTGGAGAACAGAGCTGTTAAAAGGCAGTAAGTTTCTGCCTAATTTCCTACAACAGTCATGGTGTGCGCTGGGTGGCACGTAACATAGGTAGCCAGCTCAGCATGTTCATTCAGGATCACTGGGACACAGAAGAGACTAATTAAGCTGCAGGGAAGAAGAGGGGCCAGCTCATCAGGCAGGTCAGTAGGTCCAATTCACCCGAGCGCCAATTCCTGCCTCTGCAAGTAGTTCTTAGGAAAACTGAGAGCTCAAAGGAGTGCTGCAAAAAATCACACAAGGCAGGTATGCTTTCGCTTCTTGAATTCAAACTGCTAAACTGGTCTGTGCATCTGGCAGTGCTGACAGGCAGCTCAGGACGTACCCATTGGAGCTACCTGGGGGCGAGGGTTCACCATCACCCTTCGGACACTGGCTGGTGTTACACAGAGGTGGGAAGGCTGAGCCACCTCGCTCCATTCAAGTACTTCACTTCTGATTTCCAAGGATTTGTCAGAGTCAGAGGAACCTTTAACTTCGTGATTTCATCGAAGCATGTTTAATTCCCTTCCCCATATGAAGGAAAAATGAATCCAGATTTTTTTCAGGAAAGAACTTCGGGGAGATTTCAGGAGCAGGGCATTTTGAACAGATTTAACTTAAAATTTCTTATTTCACCCTTCTTCAAAATACTTATTTTTTATTATTACACAAAGAAGAACATAATTACAGATGAAGTTGAAGTAAGCCAGACAAAATGTTTTGATTTGAAATATCAGCTGGAAACAAATTTGTTCTTTCCAAATCTCAGAGAAAATCAAAGTTTTTGTTCTATTGATACATGAGCAAGAATATAGTGACAAAAAATCCAGCACCCAAAGATGAACGTTTGGTGAATGGAAGCAGCCACAGGATGAATAGTTTCCTACTTCTTTCTATGCTAAAGAAGCCAGAGGATTTGGGGCATAATACTTGGGATTCATTTGCATTTCCTATCTCCACAAAGAGTGCTGACAGCTATGACTTTTAATATCTCCACCTCTAGTACAGTGCCTGCATTTGTAAAACTGCTATAAAGAGTTAGTTTTACTGGTGAATACGAATAATGTTTGTAAATCCTTTTTTCTGCTGTAAATGTCATGACAAGCCTGATCTGGAAGTCAGGGGTAAAGCAGAGAGTGGACACTTGAGTGACGGGAAAACCTAATGCCCTGTGTTTGAAGGCCTTTTGTCTCTCTAAGTGCTTTGAAGCAAGGAAATGCATGCTTGGCTCAGCTTCAGAGATGAGAAGCAGCCGTTGTTCACACAACTCACAGAAACACAGCTAATGTATTTAGAAGTGATCATTTCAGTAATAATAGCAAATCTTTTTCTCATATTCTTGTAGTAATAGTATCCTCTTTTTTTTTTCTATTCAGTTAATTGCCCACAGTCGCTATTCCAGTCTCTAACTATATTACACAATCTAAGTAAAATTATCTTAATAACACATAAAGTAAGTGCTCCATTATGGCACCCTTTCAGAACACACAAAACAAAATCCAGTAGAAGACAAAAACCCATCACAACTCCCAGCTGCCAACAGCTCACAGTTAAACTTCCCCAGATCAGCTAGGGGAGTGTAGATTTTATTCACGTGTGGATTTTATTTCTATCAGGTAAAGACTGACTTATAAAAATATTTCTGCATTTATAAACATCTCCCTCTGAACTGGCAATACTACCAGTCAATACATGCCGTTAATTGAGGACAGTTTGGCAAAGATAAAAGACACCGCTGAGGCTGTGCCCGCGCAGTGCCACATTTCTCCGTACAGAGAGCCCGGATAGCACTGCACAGACCCGTACCTCCCCAGAGAGCTCCACAGCACCATGCAGACATCCCAGTTTGCCTCCCAAGAATGGTATAACCACAGCAGCAGGAGCCCATGCCCAAGCTAATCTCTGCTGCTTAGTACCTGGTTATTCAACAGCACACAAAGCGCCTGGTGGAAACGCATCAATCCCTGCTTTCAAAAGGCAAAGACACCTGCATACTGCTGCCCTCCTTTGAATAAACAGTGCGCTTGGACTCTGCTCTGAACTGGCAGCCTGCTAACAACTAAAGCTCGCACAGCATGAGAAATGAGGTTTACCGTGTACATGTGAACTAGGCATTTACATTCATTCACAGGTGATTTGTAATCGTCCAATTTAGCAATCAGTAGATGTTTGCAAACAACTTGGGTGTTTTGTTGACTTGCTGATGTATATGGTAATGTAAACCTGATGCTGGCATTAGTTTCATTCCTTGATTCACTGGGACCTGCATCGGCACCTTGCAGTGAAGCTCCAGGAAGGGAGAGTATAAAGGTGCCCTGCAGTGGGCAGGAGCCTTACGGGGACTCTGGCCCATCTTAGTCCTTTCCTTCCCTGGTGCCACACAGGAAAAGAGCCTCTTCCATTCTCATCTTGGCACAGTTCCTTTCGTCTTCAGGCTAATTTAGCTGGGCTGGTCACCAACTAATCCAGGGGAGTGAAAGCACACCAGCACCCAATTACACAGAGAGGTAGCTTAGGTTCTGCAACATCTTTGTGAGCTGCTAACAGAGAGAAAGGAGGGGCTGTAGCTATCTTGTGCCCCCATGTCCCTCCTTTTCTCTGCGAGTGACCAAGCTCTTGGAAAGCAATTCAGCAAAGCCTTCGACACTGTCTCCC
>NW_009222243.1:0-20400 GCF_000690835.1 Fulmarus glacialis | reverse complement strand
CCCTGAGGAAGAAGGAGCAGCAGAGACAATGCGTGATGAACCGACCGCAACCCCCATTCTCCATCCCCCTGTGCCGCTGCGGGGGAGGAGGTAGAGGACATGGGGAGTAAAGTTGAGCCTGGGAAGAAGGGAGGGGAGGGGGGAAGGTGTTTTTAAGATTTGGAAGAAGGGAGGGGTGGGGGGAAGGTGTTTTTAAGATTTGGTTTTATTTCTCATTATCCTACTCTGATTTGATTGGCAATAAATTTAACTAATTTCCCCAAGTCGAGTCTGTTTTGCCTGTGACAGTAATTGGTGAGTGATCTCTCCCTGTCCTTATCTCGACCTACGAGCCTTTCGTTATATTTTCTCTCCCCTGTCCAGTTGAAGAGGGGGAGTGATAGAGCAGCTTTGGTGGGCACCTGGTGTCTGGCCAGGGTCAACCCACCACAATGCATAGCCTGAAAAGGCAGACTGTCATTTTGAAATACATTAAAGGAATCTTCCTGCAATATAAAATGGTGTTGTAGACTCTTAGCCAGGCTACCTAAGCAGCACCAGAGCAATCTAGGGAAGACGGGGAGTAACAGAGAACTCGAGGTACTAAAATCCTGCCACTGCTCTGCTTGAAAGCCATTTCGTTGCTCTGTTGCAACATCTTACTGTGGGTAAAACAGTAGGCAGCTCCTTGAAACCCACTTTACTCCCTGCCCGATGGATAACGTAATCAGGAAGGCAGCTCACCATGTGGAGCTGCGAGCTCAGGAGGCCTCTACACAAATAAGCCTGTGGCCTCTGACTGCCTAAAAGGCAGACTGGTGATGAGGGCAAGGGTATCTGACTCTCTTCCCACCCAGGAGTTAGGTGGTATTAAGAGCAATAAGGGAGGGAAGTAAAGAAAAAGAATGGATAAAAGCAGAAAGCAAGAGAAAAATGACATGGAAGGGAGATGATAAGAGACAGAAAGAAAGAACCAAAAGGGACAAAAGGGAGTCAGAGCCTGGGTCTAGCACAAAGGTTCATCTCTTAACTTCAGCCTGTTGTGGTAGTAGCATCTCAAGACCAGGGTATTTTAGGAACTGGTGATGCTAACCATGCCTCAATATAAATCCCATTTCCCTTCCCAATAGGTTACCCAGGAAAAAACAGCCTGCTTTCTGGCCTGCATTTATTTGAGAGACAAAAAAGTTTTAGTAATGTGACATTGTTCACTGTGAATTAGTTTCTTTAATGAGATACAGGACTGCACTCAACTACTAAAACAAAGGAACTGATTCATGTTTAATGTGTCCAGAGAATCACTGTGTTGAAAGCCTGACATAAAAGGGTGGATGAGTCAGGAGAAACCAGAAAGCCTCATTTAACGTGCCATTCTATATTTACCGTTAACTGTCAGATGTCCCTTCGTTAACAACAGGGGGCTGCATGTAAAGTATTCTGGTAAGAGAGACTTTGGACCTTGAAAAGTCTGGCAGCGCCATCACCCAGGTGCTACACAAGTTGTCCCTTATGCAGAACATGAAACAATCCCAACTACATGGAAGATTAATTTCTGGGATCATATGAGTGATGTCAGTGGGAACACTGCAAGCAGACAAAGGACAGGGAGGAAGCCCTTTGCTTCATGGTTTTGAAATACAGTTTCATTAACTATAGGTTAGGCCAAGGCTAGTTATGAATTGATGTTTACATATTTAGATGAAAACGGAATAACTAACTCAAACAAACCTGTTTCTTTCTCTTAAAAAAAAATAACACAGGTGTAACTTTCTCGTACTATACATTTTTTTCTGGAGTTTAAAAGCTTTTAAACATTTACAGAGCTCTAGTAGCCTTGTAACGCTGACCTGCTATGGAGGTTGTTCTTTAAATCTTATCAAAATAGCGAATATCTGCAATTCATTTCAGAACCGTGCTCTGCATTAGGAAGTTAATGTACTGATTAATTTACCTAATTACAGTAAAACAAACAATCCTGCAACTGAGGCCGGTCTGTTCACTTACTTAAAATGCAATTACACACAGCCACTGCACAGCTAGAATCAGATGCTAGATATCCGAGGACTGGGCCATGATAAAATTTTAAACATTTCTTCTGGTCATGTTTCTGTTTTTCAGGTCTGTCTCTTCTGAAATATCAGAGACTAGTTTGACATTTAATTTCCATTTCTGTATGGAAACTAGGAAAATACGTGACTCTAGAGGAAGAGACTGAGAGAGAGGTAAATATAAGCTAATCAGTCATGCAGTTCCTGGATGATAATGAACATGTTTCCTATGTGCAGTGTAAAGTTCAGTTTCTGTGCAGAGAGCTCAAAACAGATCAATTAACTATTGAAATCTCATTTAGGAGCTGGAGCTGAGCCCCATTTTGAGATCTTCAATGAAATGGTAGAGGAACCTCATAATTCTCCTCACAAAGGACTGGGCACCACTGTAAATGTTCAGTCTACAGACTTCCATTGACAAAACAATTTTTTCACAAAGGTGCCATCTCCCAAATGGAGAACTTCAAAACACGTGTCCGTCCTGAATCCCATTTTAATGGAATTATAAGAAGAAATTCTCAATGATGAAGAAAAATAGGATTTTTAACCTAATTTACTATAATTTTAACTTGCCTTTCTTGAATGTTTTGAAACTCTGAATTGCATATACGAGAAGCATGACTCATGTACCTGTGCTGATCATTGCTTATTTTATTAAAGAAAGTATTCAATTTCAGTAAAGAAATGTGGAAATTCTGTGTTGGGCAACAAGCACAGGAAGCATCATGGAAAATGATACTGACAGAGTCAGAACATCTCTTGATCAAGATTAGTATTCAGCTCTGACATAGAGCTTTATAATTTCTGTTTTACTTTAACATGCTATACTGCTACTCCTATTTTTTAATGTGTTAAAGACTTACAGAAAAGGTAGAATTTGGACTTTTATCTGCAGCAGAGCACTGTGTGGCAGCAAGTTAGGAGTGAAGCCACCCTGTATCTTAACTTGAGGAACTGTCTGGTTAAAAGGCAACTGGAAGGAGTGTCTTTTCAAAAGGCAGTCTTGTTATTGGATTAGAAACAATTAATTTTTATGACTTTTCACAGAAAAAGTAATGAATATTAAAAATCAGAAATTTTTCCCTGCTACTCTTCAACTTGAGAAAAACATTTAAATTTGAGAAACAGTTTGGTTAGTCCAAAATTCCTGTTTCCACTCAGAGCCTTATTTACTCCTGAGTTAAGATGACATATGTTTGATAAAAATACAAACATCCAGTGTAACAAATTTCTGATAGTACTATCTGAATAGGCTGGCTTACGTACCAAGAGAGAATCAATGATCTTGGTATGACTGGCAAGTAATGTAACAAAACAATTAAGGAGTTTTCTCCTGAAAAATTCAGAAGGGAGGAAGAACTGTTCCATAAACTGATACCAAGAGAAGACAATATTTTCTTTACTGAACATTTTTTTTTAAAAGTACTTAAAATAATTTCAGTTTAAGATGGTATTTTAAAGCCCGAAGAACTTACACAGGGAATCTAGCAGGGCACAGAATAATTTAGGAAAAAAATTAATTCCTATTGAAAACACAGAGAGAACTAAAATGTTATTTCAAGAATCAATTACATGAAAGAATTAGTATTGAATCCTGAGAGTTGTCCTCAAAAATTACCAAGACAAATACAAAAATGATACAATGATAGAATAACAGTTACACGTCTAATGCAGATATAGATCAGCCAGCACATTTAAATATTCATGAACTAAATATTTATTAAAATCATCCTAAGTAGCTCCAGAAGCAATTCAAAGCTAAGCATGGAAGATACTTGGATCCATCCAAACTCCTGAAAGTGTCTCCACTGTAAAAGAAACTGGAAATTTGAAAAGTGTAAATCTTTCTAATTTGACCTGATGGTTCTCATTTTGACTCTCCCTGCTTATTTCATCTTAACTGAGCAAAAGGAAAAACAAAATGGCCATTAGAAAACAAAAGATTAAAAGAAACTATATAACTTCACGGGGAAGCAGCTTCCTGGTTTGGCAGTGCACTGGCCACATAATCACATTACTGGGATTTCAAAAACATAGGTGAAATAGCATTTGCAAAGATCCTAAGAATCAGAATTGAGATTTAAATTTTAGTTTAAATAATGAAGCCTGTTTTCCTACAGCTAGGTCTGTGTTCTGTTTCCTTTCTCTCCCATTATCACAATACCAGCCCAATCCATAGAATTTCCTATAATTTCATACATCTTTGCAATATCTGTAGTTCCTCCTCTCCATGTTTCCCCCTTGCCATACCTGCTCAGTATTAATAGACCTTCCTATGCCATCTAATGCCCAAGGGGCAAAAGACAACAAAAAACCTGTTCCTGTTTCTGAGTACCCTCTGTGATGCTTGGCTGGCCTGGATGCGCATGCTGAATGGTAATCTGACAAATCAAACAGAAGAAATAATTTTGAATTTGATCTATAAACTTTCCTTTCACTGTGGAGCAAATTTGTGTCTCCCTGCTCTATCCAGACAATGCTTTTCACAAAACTTGAAGGAAGTTGATAACTTTGACTCTCTACCAACCTGTCAGATTTGGGTGAATTGGTCAGTGCAGGAGACATGATAGGCACACACGAAGATTACCTAAGTCTCCTTCTGTAATCAGACTAGAAGAAATTTCTGATGAGAATAGTTGTACCTACTATAATGAAACAACTCAGAAACGTTAAATATTGAGTTTAAACATCTGACAATGGCTCAGTTTCTGTTATCATTTATATGAATCCAGAATAATTCCACTTGTGTAGTTCTGTATTAATAAAACTGTGATCAAAATGTGATCCAATGCTCTCCCAAGATGCAACATGTCCTTTACAACAACAAAGCAAATGAAGCAAAAGAGAATGAAAAGTGAATTAAAAAAACATTGATCTTGCAGATACAAAACAAAGTTGGGATAAATATTAGCGCTGATGATTTCCTTTCCATTATTCACAATGTGTTTTTCCTCACAAAGAAGAAGTGGTTTAATACCATCTATCACTCATATAATGGATGAAGCGTGAAAGATGCCTTCAAGCAAGTTAGCAGCTTGGCTGTGCCTCAATTTGTCATAGTCATACACAAAGAAAAAATGCACCTCCTAATACATTCAAACATGTTGCATCCTGGAAGAACAACCCAACATCTGGACATCTGTAATACAGACTGCAACATCATGACTGCATGTCAAAGTAATTAATTAACATAATTTCTTTCTGCTAGATAGAACACATACATTCACTACAGAACACACAACATTTGATCTTAATTTAATGAGAACACCTATTTCTTCTGAAGCAGTTTTCATCTAGAAACTCTAGTATCCCACACAAAGGAGGTTAGGCTCACCATTTTATAAAACAGTAAATGAAATACAAAGGGGGATACGTCCAGAACAATGCAGCAGTCCAGAAACAGAATTGGGAACAGAGCCTGAATTCTTGAATATGAGTAAGGAATTCTAGTATTGTTGAATTTACTGGTACCCAAAATCCATCCTGTCAAGAGAATTTCCATGGCATTTCAGAATTTCAGAATGAGAATAACCACATAATTCTTTGGATAGGCTCACCATAATAAAGTTTTACTCTCATATGCAGAAGATACCCTCAGGCTTTCAGAATATTCTGACCTGCTGCTTATATAGGCTATGTTTTCTATCATATCTAGCAATTCAGTAAGCCCCTTGCTCTGATTCAGAGATCACTAAAGTTACAGGAATAAAATAATTCATAAATCATAGAATTGTAGAATAGTTGAGGTGGAAAGGGCCCCTGGAGATCATCTAGTCCAAACCTCCAAAGCAGGGTAAGCTAGAACAGGTTGCCAAAGTCTGTGTCCAGTTGAATTTTGAATATCTCCAAGGACAGACTCCACAATCTCACTGAGCAACCTATTCCAGTATTTAATCACCCTTACAGTAAAAAAGAGTTTTTTAATGCTTAAATGGAACTTCTTGTGTTTCAATGATCTCAGTAAGCTGGGAATCTAAAAGAACTCTGAAGAGGCCTGGAACCCAGCTGCTGAGGATGAAAGTTGCTGAGACTGTCTTACTGATCTCACAGCGTGGTGGCCCCTAAAAAACCCAGAACAGGGCTGCTGCCATCAGATTCTGTGAATAGCCTAAATAACAAGACCCTCTTCCCAATACACTTCTGAATAAGCTCTGACAAAAGGAATTCCTCACCTGAGGTTGAAAACAAACTCATCAGGCTCTGAGACTCATATTCCAAGATGTATCAAAACCCCACCAAATCTGGAAGGAAGAGTTATGACCCTCCACCAGTATCCCCAAACTGGAATCTGTGGAATTCCAGTGGCTGGAATTTATCCTAGACGACAGAAATAAGATTTGCAGAAATGCATGTATTTTCTTCCTGCTATCCCAATTGAACTAGATGATACCTATGTAACTGGGAAGCACTAATAGGCAGCCTAAAGTAGATTATGAAGCAAAGGTTATTCTGGATTCCCAAGAATTCATCAAGCTTACAGTCATGTCTCCCTACCTCCCACCCCAGCAGCAAACTTTGCAATCCCTATGGAAAAATGGACCTTCCATGCGAATGCTCCTACCTTTCTGCAAACCTGCCTCCTTCTGCAGTTTTTAGTGTTTCTAGGCTTTGATATTTATTTAGGATACTATCACTGCAAACTAAGTGAGATAGGGTATCAGACTTTGGTCCTTGGCTAAAAACTCTCCTGCAATCAATTTTCATTATTTACTAATACTGCTACATAATTAGAACACTGCAGCTCTGTACAAAGGGTTCCTAAAGGTGAGATTTAAGCAGGCAGTAGGAAAGGTAAGAAACCCTTCCTCTCTGACTACCACAAATATCCATTGTTTCATGTTTTAGCTGTTTCTGTTAAAATTTGAATTTTGCAGGCTAATTTCACCCGATCTGCCCTGTATTTGACACACATATTTTTAAGCATTCTGGACAGGGCTTATATAGCCTAGCAGTCTCCGGCCTTTGCATGAATAGGCACTGTCTGATAGAAAGAAAAGCTATTGAAAATGATGAACTACAGAGACTTTTTTGTTGAATGACCACCCTCAAAGATCAAAGAATGAGTGTTTTATCTCTCTTCTTTCTGGTTGATGCCCACAAATATCTTCCTGATATAAAATACTCTCAGTAATAATACACACATCATTGCTATCTGGCATTTACATTTACTGTTGTTTCTAATGGAGCCTAAATCCATCTTGCACAACACGCCAAAGCTATGAAAGTGGTTGAAACTTACTATTACAAAGCAGCTGTGGATGGGAACCTTTCTCACACGCTTTCCCTTTTTTGCCTTTCTTCAGTGAAGTCCCCATAGTTCTTTAAGCATGAGCCTATGTGTAGCAGTAGGTCTCTTTTTATTTAACTCCACAACCCAGAAACTCAACATGCATTGTTATTATCTGATTATACTCATCTTTTAGGTCACTGACCATATTTCATGAGTTCTTGCAATTACAAAGAGAGCAACACCTGTATCTGTGACACTTGGGTCTCTTCCCAGCTTCCCTGACAAATGGCCTTCAACATGATTTCTTGAACAAGATTCAGGTCTTTTGAACTCTCATTTTCACTCCCAAACTTTCATATGTTCTGCTGGGCTAACACAGGTATGTTTAATAAATAAAATCCTGCAGTTTCTCTGCACTGAATCAAGTCTTTCTGAGCCGTAAAGAAATGATTGGAGGATGTGCTTGTTATAGACCACACATTCAAGACAATCAAATGGTATAAGGATGGGTTAAGACTGAAGGTGTAAAATATTTTCATGAGTACAGCAATGCAAGTGAACTTTTGACTGTAGAAATTTTCTGTAATGTGCAAAATTTCTGGTATTTCACCTAACATTTTTGTCAGTAACAAAATAAAAACTGACTATTGAAAACTGCACTTTCTTTGCTACTACCCTTCCAGGCCAAGAAAAGGCAGTTTTGGCAGTTGAATGCGCTATAACTTCCAGTATCCCACTTCAATACATCATGTTTAAACATTAAACAGTGTTTATTGAAGCTATAGTGCCAATGACTACTATAGAATAGATGTTTACATCCCTTCATAAACAGTTAAACGGGTTTCTTTGCCGGCACCAAAAAAAGAAAAATCCCACTTTAAGCAGAACATTTCACCTCTAAATCCTTCTTCTGTCAGGTTATCACCACTGGTTTGCAAGCATTAGATTCTTTCTCACTTCACTAAATTGTTTGCATGATAAAAAGACATTCTTTCAACATCTCGGCTTCTCCCATTTGAGGCAATTCCTGGCATATTGAAGTTTGCCTTCCCTTTATCATTGCCGTTCCTTTTGTTTTCTAAAATTCACTCTCATTTTGACCCTCATTGCCCTGGCTGTGGCATCTCCCACCACCATTGTATTCCCCCTCCTTCCACTTCACTTTCTTATTTTGACAAAATCTGTAATTTCTACTTGGTAGAATCAGACAGTAACTGTCTGCTCACAAGCCTGAAATTCTTGGTGCCTCACATGCAGCATTGTGTTCATTTTGCAAAACATCTGAATTCAGCTATTTACTGTCTCAAGTCCAGTTATCTGCTCACTGAGCTCCTTTCCTATCCCCAACTGCTTCTGGCTGTCGTCTCTCCATGCTTGTTCTTCCATTTTCCCCCACACACTCCTTCTCTGTCATGTCTCAATCTTTATTTTGCACTGCTTTTTATTCCATGCTTCCATGCTTCCATGCATATCACCTTTCCCCTGCTCTTCTTGGATTTGGCCTCTGTTCATAACTATATGTTTGTAATCGGTGGTTATGCTACAACAATCTCCTCTGGAGTGTCAGGTATGATGCTAGCACACCATCTGCTCATTTATTTCCTTTGGTCACAACACATTTCCTCATTTTGTATGTTTTTCCTTACAGATAACTATGGGCCCTCTACATTCCCTGCCAAAGCTAGATTAGCAGTGAGAGCAAAATGCTCACCTGCGAGCAGTGGTGTGAAGACTCTGTTCTGCCAAACCCCAGATTTACAGTCAGATATGCACTTGTTAAGTCCTCTGCTATTTCATTATTTCTCTCCACATCACTGAGGCAGACAAGCTGTTTCAACAAACATTCATTTCATTGGGGACACAAGATATCTGCTCCTGTGGCAAACTCTCTTTCAGTGTTTTGTAAGTTCTACAAATAAGTATCAGGGTATCATTTGAGGGGTCTAGGAGGGATTTTCATGAGCATAATTTAGCAGAACAGGATTTCTCAGAGAAACTTCTTCTGAAAATATTTCACTTCAAACGTATGCTATCATGCTTACAACAGCACAAACACTGGGTATAACAAAGAAGAAAATGCCCTGAAACTTTCCCGTTTTACACATACTGATTTAAGGTCATCACGGCCTACTCTTGGCACTGAGAATCTACTAGAAATGCAAGTGATTATAAGGCTATGGTAAAAAGAAACTCCAAAGAAATTTTTTACCTGAGTTTTACCTGTGCAATGGCACATTTATCTCTAGCTTTTGCTCTAAAAGAGGTCTCTTATTCACACACAAATATTTTATTGACATGGAAATAACTTTTAAAACAATAAATAACAGAATGATTTAATATACTGTCATATACCCATTAGGCAATGGAGTAAATCAGCATTATCATTCTCTCATTTTAAACTGTCATGTTGCATCACTTCTGCATACTCTTCTGCAGATCTGATCATCACATTTCTAAAGTTAGTAAAGCTGCCTCCAGGCTATATTTTAAATGCAACCCACCCAAGATACCAAGGCCAGCTGCACATTATAGCCTCGCTCATCTTTAGCAAAGATATTAATTGATGGCTGAGCTCTTACCAACACCACTGCAGTCTGCCGTCCTTTTTCAGCTCTGATATGGGCCCAGTTAATCCACATGATTAATATACTCAACTCCCATGGAAATCAAAAAGAAATAAGGACTCCCCACCTTGTGGAGGCTTATCTAGGATCACACAAAATCAGGGTGAAGTCTGAGGAAGATTTTTAGCATGTAACATTTTCCTTTAGCAAAGACACTGCCTACGTTAAACACCGGGTCAGTGAGGAGGCGTAGAAAGGGAGGGGACACAAATGATATGGACTTCATTTTCGGAAAGCTGTTCAGTACAGTAGCCAAAATATAGTTAAAATACACCCAGCTGCTATTTTTTTGAAATAAAGTATTTTAGTATCTTTGTATGTAAATGCTGGAATTTACAGCTAAACAAAGAAAAAATCACTAACAGGGAAAGCTGCCTATCTACATGCTTTCTCCCTGCAACCCTTCCTCCCATGTCTAGGGCATACTCACTGATGCTTTTCGAATGAATTTACTGACTCTGGCTCAGCTCTTGGGTTTCAGTACACAAGAAGCCTTGTATCTAACACTAGGTGATGAATGACTGCTATTTTCTAGCAAATTTTACCTGCGGGGACCTGAGGTAAATTTCAAGTCTTATTTCTGAATGAAACCTTTTGTTTCCCTTTTTGACGTTAACCTTTAATCACTGCCCATAAAATAGTATTGTAACTAGGAAGAACAGCATCTTTTGAAAAAATCCTGAGAGCACTGAATGGGGCAGTAGGGCCTTTCCCAATCATAGCACACGTCTTTGGACACAGTTACTCATAACCCAGAAAAAGTCAGTGCAGGCCTGAGGCTTCTCCAGGTTCAGGTGCCCGAAATAGCTCCCAGGGGATTTTCTGACACCTTAGTGTTGGACAGTGAGCTGAGCTCTGCCTTCTCCAAGCATTCCTTGAAATACCTCACTATACCTAACACAGAGACAAGTGGTTTAGAAGCTTTCCCAAGGACCACTATACCTTTTTTTCTGTTTGTTAGCAAGCAAAAACCCCAGGGATACTTGTGAGTGGGTGTCCACATCTGAGATTTTTGCCTACACTTTGGGAGAGGGAATTCTGCTCTTTTTTCCAAGTGACAGCTCTTTAGTGACCAGGCCATAAAATTATACCAATGCTGCTTTTAAATTGATCTAAAGTCTGTTCATTTGTGTAGTGCACATTTAAAGCCACATTATCGTAAGATGCTCCAGCAATGAAATTTAGCATTAGCAATTCAGTTCATTAAAAAGGATATTTGAGTAGGTTCTTTCTTTTATAGCTATTACCCTGTCCAAAGTGAGAAAAACCTCAGTCAAATTAATAAAACTAACAACTCGTCACACATACGCTGCCTTTCTATGAAGCCTCCTCTGCTCTCACCAGTTCGGCAGCCAAGGAAAGATGTCTGTGAGCCAAATTCCCCCTTGCATAACCACACAAAACCTGCACAGGAATGCATTTAGCCCATTCGGTACTAGTAACCATGGTTTCATTTACTGAAAATTATCCTTAGAGTGTAATGTTTTAGTCAACTGTCAGGCCATTCTCCAGAGAAGAGAAGAGCTACATTATATAGTTCTCTTCCAGATGTGGCAGATGTGCTGAAAGTTCAGTGGGGCTCTGCTTTGGGAGGGCAGACTACTCTGTACTCTCAGTTACAAACACCTCATCAACACAATTGTCTTGCTTCGGTACAGAACTTCCATGTATAACCCTGCTTGCTCCCAAAGATTCACACCCATCTCTGTCCTCTGAAATCTAACTGTCTTTTCACACTCCCTTTTGAAGCATCAGTCCCTGACACACTGCCCTAATGACAGGCAATAAGTAAGGTTTCATACAACAATGTTTGCCCACAGCCTCCCTCACCTTTGGTTTTCAGCATAATTCAGTGTTGGATTCAGAGAACCAGTAGACTGATTTTCCAGAGATACCCAGCATATACAATTGCCTAATAATTTGGTTACATGGAACACAGAATTTCCACACTGCTCATATACAGCTCACCAGGGGCTGGAGGTTGGGTAAATGCAAGGCGATATGCCCAGATAGACATTAGGTCTTAAACCTGTCCTCTCACCTCCTGTTTGTCAGCTATGTGCCTTAAAGCAATGTATATGTATAAATATATCAAAATTATAATCATACAATTTTTGGTTATTAATTATATAACATATAGAATTTTCAGCGTATCATTTACCTACAGTAGGAAAGACCCCTTTCTGTATGTCTTGTATTCCCAGCTAAGCACTCAAGGACCAGATCAATACAGGCATGTCTGTTGACCACTGCAGCTGATGACATAAATCCCAGCAGCTCCAGTCCGGATCCACACAGTCACTTTCTTTACAGTAATATACAGAGAAAGTTGGTGTACACTGAAAGACTATATCAAGAGAAAGACTCCAAAATGATGTTGCTACCTCAGGCCAATTTAGAAGACAAACTCTTAGCATGCTGCAGCCTCATCAGTTACTACTCTGGGTACAAATGAGAAGCATGGTTTTAACAGATCATCTGAATTTTATATGAATATTCACTCTAGCACGTAACTCATTATGGGCTTACCTCTTAAACCAAAGCAGCCAAACATGGAATGAACTGGATACTTTCACAGAGGAGACGATTGTGGTAATACTGTAATAATTACATATAATTGTGCAGACTTATTCTGATAACATTTTACATTTTTTTATAATCTCTATTAGACAACCAGAAGCCTGTTACACTACATATCCAAATTATTTTCTTAACACATCTCTATCCTCTGGTAGTCACCTATGTGGCAGGTCAAAACATCATCTCTGTCTAGAACTAAGGAGCATGTTCAGATCACTGACCTGTGTATCGTGCTCTGCTCTGCAGGAGACCTGGCATTAGGCTTGAGCTTCTCTTTCTTGATACTGGTGAAGCTGACAGTGGGTTTAGTTCATTGAAAGAAGTACCCTGCCATTGCTCAGCCTGAATGATACTCAGTAACTCTTGATCCCTAAATGAGATCCTCATCAACCTGATTTCCCCCCCTCATCTCTTAAGTTCCCATTCAGATAATGACTTAAGCATTTATCTAACTTAAATAACATAGTTTGTTCATTATTGACTTTAAAAGGACTATTCATATGTATGAAGTACATTGCTAGATCAAGCCTTAAGAGCAACGTCATGCACTGGATGACAGAACTCCAGGGACTGGAGGAGACAGAGTCAGGTCAGCTCAATTCAGTCTTCAAAACCATTCAAAAGAGGCAGTCTCAAAGGAGGGCTGGGACCGCTTGGGGGGAAATGATCTGTCACTACCTTGCCTTTAGATGCAACCAGCTGATTTAAGGAAGAAGTCCTTTCCCACACTCTGACAGGGAAGAAGAAGATGAAGGTGAAAAGTAAAAGGACACAGGGTGCTGAATTTCTATTTTTCACTCACTTTAGTACAAGACTTAGGACAACCGGCAACTGATCTATTCATCATCAATGAATCACACAGAAGTGTAAGAAAGCAATTTCTTCCCAAAGTAAATCTTGGATCTACTTTTCTTTTTTCAGAATCAACTGTTGCCCTTTGCTCAGCCCAATTACTGTGGGAAAAGCCAAGGCTAATATAATTCTCATACCTTTCCATAAGCTTGCAGCACCTCCAAAGCGGTTAGCTCACAGAAGCTTAGAGGATACTATCTTATCTTTAACAGAGTGAGGAGAAATTGCCACAAACAATTGAGTAGATATTAACAGCTTCAGCAAGAGACAAAATATTCCCACCGATTGAAAAATGATGGATTAACCCAGTTTAATGCAGCCAAATTATCTGTGTAAAAATATATACAGGACATGCTGCTGTGCTACTAGCTGCACTGAACAGCAGCTTGTGTTTACATTTTTATTCCCTGGTTACAGGCTGTCCTGCGTAGGCTGGGCCCATGAAGATATGCTGCTACAGAGACTGCTTAACACATGCAACCTGGGTACACAAGACCAAGTGCGTGGGCCCAAAATTCAGCAGAGGCAAAAATTAAACACTGTTTACCTGATTACACCAGTTCAGCAGTGGTTGAAGGGAATTGGATATTTTTTTAAGTTTAAGGAAGAACAAATTGTTAGAACTGAAAGAGACAGAAATCAATTCCACTCTGTAATTGCCATGGAAAGATCCTTGTATGAGCTCCTCATTGGAGCTTATTTTTATGCATTTGCATCTCTTTGCATGATGTAGTTGTCACTGAGTCTGCAAATCACAACAAAATTAAGCTGCAATTTGAGCTTGGCTTAAATGAAAAGAGTATTAAAACTTCAAAGTCCACATGCTATGGATATGAAATTCTGTTTCAGCTAAAACAATAATTAAGCCCAGATCCCAGCTGAAGTTTCACAACTTTAAACAGATCTTTAGAAACTGCATCTAAACTCAACAACTGGAATGACAAATTAAATACATGGGCTTTGGTGGAAACAGAAACATTGTACCCGGTTCTGCCACCTCATTTGGCACTTAGATACAACAGTCATCACTGCGATAAAAACCCATGGCATAGACAAAGTGCCATACAAGAAACATGGACAGATGTCCTTCAGGGACAGGCCCTGAACCTAGGTAGTGGCCCACTAACAGTTTAGAACAGCTGAGGTCTTGCACCTTTGCACCTCTTTGGTGGACCTTGGTGGTTTCCCAGTCAATCCTATCCTAAAAGCCTGAGGACAAAAAATTAACTAATTATTCCAGTAGATCAGTCCCTGACATTAGGCTGAATTTTGTTTGAGCCTGTATTCACAAAACAGGAATCTCTCCTTTGAACTTTATTTCTTCTTCAGAAATAGTTCAAAGCATTTTGAGAACACGGAAGCCAAAATCAAGCCTGAAAAATACCACAGACTCACTTTAAAATACTCTCTTTTTCTCCTGAGATTTCTACGTTGCTTCTATGTTGCTTTCCATAGCTTGTCAAGCAATCCCCCTTCAGATTTAGCAAAGTATCTGCAGTTCTCATTCATCACAAGTCTCAGAACTGAAGCACTCCAGCTGCTCTAGGGCTGTACCCTTAAATGTGATCCTGCTGTGATGTTATACTTGCCTGTTGTTATGACCTTGGCTATTTTTGACAAAGAGATGAAGATGAAATAGGTTCTTGTTCTTAATGATAGTTTCTACAAAACATCCTTTCCAAAGAAAACTATGTTATCCATATGTGTACATTACTGATCAGCCTATGCCAGACAGCAATATTATAATCTCTCTCCCCCAGGTGACATAGCATGAAGAAAGATGGTTTGGCATTATTATGCCAACACTCTTTAATTACACTTTGGGCAAGTACTAAATTTTCTCCTGAAACTAATAGCAAAGCAAACATTTTCAAAACCACTTTATTTTTTCATTACAACCTCTGTGTTTGTTTACTTTGAAATTTCTCAAACTGGCACACACAATTTTGGATGGTTCTTGCTTTTAATTCAGGGCTCTTGCTCTGAGCTTTCTTTTTCCCACATTTTGTCCACTGTTTTGTGAATCCCCTTCTAACCACAAAGATTTATGTTAACTTCCCCGCAATGAAAAATGCTCATGAGAATAAAAATGATCTTCAGTAACATTGCCTGATGAGTTTTAGCATTCGAAAGAAAGACCACCTTATTCCTTATAGGCCTGATAAATTCAATGAGAGAGGCTTGTTTAGATTTCACTGAGGTTTTTTTAGCTGTTTCTTCAAAACTGACTCAGCAACATCCTTAAACACCTGCTTAACTTAAAGCAGATGAAAAGTCCTACTCGTGTCAAGTTAAGGATATGCTTAAGTGCTTTGCTGGATTGGGGCCTAACGGCTTGCAAATACAGTTGGCTATTATCAAGACCCAGAAGAGGCCAGGTAACCACCAACAGTCAATTATATTCCCACCAGAATTTCAAGCCAGTATATCATACTGTTTGAAGTTAATTGCTTTGAAATAATTGGATAGGTGAGCAGGTAAGTTCACACAGAGCATTTGCAATTTTCCTTTGTATTTAAAAAAACAACAGTGCAGATTGTATGGACAAAATGGGCATGATTTTAGTAAAACAACTTAAAAGGGAAGGGAAAAGATATGGGTTTTTTTTAAAGACTTTTCCTTTTAATTTTTAGCATCATTAAAACCTTGAAAACATTTTTCAAGAGCTTCTTTAGTTAATACCTCATTACTTCTCTTTTTATTGTTATGGTAATCAAGCCTTAATATATTGCAGCTTTATAGCATGAAATCAAGGCTAGGCCTGCAGGCATCGACAGATGTACAACAGCATGCAGTAAAACACAGGTATAGAGGCATGCGGAGCTGAATATGGCACAGGGTTTTTTTATAATTGTTTAGCAATTCATCTGAAGTTATTTTAACCTTGACAACAGATGAACTCTAACACGTACCGCGATTAGTTACTGGGAAGCTGCACCGAACAGCAAGTTTTGTGATTGTTGTCTTACAGGCTGAGTTTTAGGAAAGCATGAAACAAAGTCTGAGAAAGATGATTAAATTGTTTGGATGACTACAGGTGGTAGCTGTAACTGTTCAAAACATTTAACTGAGTATATTCTAGCCAAGGGAGAATGGTAACACTGAGAAACTGCATTTAACACCAAAACCTTCCCTCCTCATAGGAAATCTGTGCTCAGTGTCAGAATTCATACCCTCTCCTGGCATAGGCAGTCTTTGCGGCGCATCAAAAAAGAAAAACATTTGGACCTTGTGCTGGAGCTCTGCTTATGGTTGAATTTCACCCATCAAATCAAATGAAAGTTACATACAACTTTTAGGAAGTTATAATGGTCTGGTCTGCAGTTGAAATACTACCTCAAAAAGAGTGAGTGTCCCTAGATCTTTTCCAAGTAAACGACCACAGACAACCCCCAGTGTCAGGTAGGCTCCACTTCTCAACACTGTTTTCAGGAGAGATCATTCAGGAAACAATTACAGCTCCCGGGAGATTTTCTAAATTTAAAGGGAGTGTTTTAGCTAGCAAACCCTTTCCCAGTAAATTAGTTTCAAACAGCCAACATTAAAAGCAATATGCCTGTGACTTGATAAAATCACTGATACTGAAGACCATATAAGAAAGTGGGGTGGCCCGCATACAGCCAACAGCTTCAGTTTATCCAGAGCACAGCCCTACAGGGCCAGCCATTTAGAAACATCCAACAAATGATATTTGTCCTTGCAAATGTGTAACTTTCATAGCAGCTACACAATATTAATGAAGTAATAGGAAAAAAGTAGGCACAGGTAATACATTACTCCAGTAGAAGTGAAAAATGTTTTCCACATTGTTACTGGATAACAGTAAGACATGACTCAATACGTGGATCACCAATGTATCTGAAAAACCCAGTTAACCTCAGTTAGGCAAAGGCTCCCAGCTTCTCTCTTCTCTCTTGGAAATACTCAGAGTAACAATCGTACTGTATTCAGCTGATATCTGTTCTATACCTTTTAATTTAAACGAAGTCTCCTAACAATAAAGAGGCCAATCATCCAAATTTCCAGTGTCAAGTATAAAGATGAGCAGCTCTCTCAGCTGCAGTAAAAGCTAACTTCTATGAGGCCATTCACACTTACAAGCATTACATTGGACAGTGCTTGTTCAGATCAGACCTTAGGACAAGAACACATGTTGCCCAGCATATAACAAATGGAATGAAAGACAATGGGCACTATAGTCCAGCGAACACACTAATTATATTAATAAAATGAAAGCTTAAATTTTGAAGCTAATTCTGGGCTATCATTTATAAAAGTTAACAGGGCATATTTAATTTAGGAATTGGCTAACGCTTCTCTTTCCACCACTGAAACCTCATAAATGAAATATACTGGATTGCTGCCCAGTGCGGAAATAAAAGTTATGAATAATGTTTCTATCTCAATCATTGTCAGTGCTTTAATATTCCTAATTACTTTAAAAAGCTAAATATTCAATATAGGAAAAACCTTCTTTTTCTTTTTATCTTCACTTGCAAGATTAGTGCAATTTAATAAGAGTCACTGGGTAGTTTTAGTCCACGAGACCATTCCGTACCTTGACATCTCATCCTCTCCTCTTCATTATTACAAAGAATGGAGTGCTTGTTACTCTGTGTATGCATGTGTGTATAAATGTATACACCTATATGTGTATGTCCATGTTATCATAGTATTTTTGTTTCTCATTTTTTTAACTTCTTTAAGTGCATAAATACTCACTGGCAGTTAGGTTAAACATATCTATTACTAAAAAGAACCAAAGGATAAAATGAGTTCCTGAGATTCTAGTCAATATTTTACAATTGAAGGCACTATTTTTCTTTTTAAAAATATTGTTATAGATAGATATTCAGTATGTTATGCTGCTCAATTTTTCCCTTGTCTACCTGTCAGGTAATCCCAAAAGGTTGCTTCAAACCCCAAAGCACGGCCTTTCTTTCTGTCCTTCCTCCCTACTCTCTCCCTATTGCCTTTTCTGCTGTAACTGAGGAGACATCAGCAAAGGTGCAGACAAAACACCTGTAACTTAACCAGGGAAGAGTCTGCCCCAATGACTTCAGCCCCTGGAGGTGTTCATCCCCAGTCACATTTAACTCCTATTCTTCTAACACCTCCCTTTATAGATCCCTTTTCTGTTATCTTTTTGCCTGGTAATGATGCCTCTTTTTTAAGATCCCAATCAATTTGGGAGAAAGGGAGTAAGTAAAAGCAAAATGAAACATTCATTCAGTAAATGATTCACAGCATCTTTCTCGATGCTGCTTTATTTACTCGCTTGACGCACAAATAGACTTCATTTAACAAGATTATTTCCGTTATATCAATAACGTATTGGGCCTGTGTTACATAACATCTCTGATGTTTGTACTGGAAAGAACGCTAGCTGTTTCAGTCCAGCATGAACTAATCACACAGTCTTAAACTTATCATTACCAATTAAGAGAGTTTGACATACACAGCTTCTCCAGCTGAAAGAATTGAAAGCCTCAAGTGTGAATTAATTTCCTAGTAAAAGGTGTAGAACTCTCACCTCTACCATTTCCCCAAATTCTGCAGTATGGATAACTTAGGGGGTTGACTTCAAGTCAGAAGGTAGAATCTGGGCTGCATGAAGAGTCAATGGCAGAACTCCCACTGGCTTCAACAGGACAAGGATTCTGTCTAGAGAGTGTGCTTTCCAAAGTACTCCAAGTACTCCACAAAGTATTTAATGAAGAATGGGTTGTAGTAAAGATTTAAGAGAGAAAAATTTCATAATAGAGCTATATTGGTAAACCAATAACAGGACCGAAGGCATTAAGAGCATCCTCCACTGCATTTAACACTTCTTCGTAAAAACAAGCAAAAAAAGGTGAGAGTCATTATCATAGGAAAGGGTACTATCACACAGCAATTGTTGCAAAATAACCAACTGACAATCTTCATTTTTCCACTTAAAGCATCCAAGTTCTAAGGCCACTGCTTTATTTAAGGCCTTTTTTTAATAGCAGCATATATCTTGATCACATTTTTGTAATCTTTACTCACCGCTAGAGCAATCACTACCTCCCCATCCTGGTTCACAATGACAAGTGTCAGGAGAGACACATCTTCCATGCACACACTCCTCTGTGCAGAGTGCTGTTAAGAAGAAACAATACACAGCATTGTATTAAGTGGTTGGTAAACATACAGTAAAGTATGCCTTAGAGTGGAATATTTTGTTTAAAAATATTAAACAAAGCAAACACACAAAAAAGAATTACTTGCAAGTTTTAATTAATACTAAGTGACCAAACTAAAATATAGGTCTCTTGACAGCGATAAACTCATTTGTCACTTCAGCTCTTTGTAATGAAAAACTCTAACACCAGAAATTACTTTGGTTAGCAGTTTTGCTTCATAATAAAATTTTTACCAAACTGACACTTATTATCATTATATTACAGAATACCAGCTTCTTCTATTGCACTCAAGTTGCTAGTGTTCGTAAGATTAAATGGAGCTTGGTTTTGAAAGTGTATTAAAATCCAAAATAGATTTGTAAAAAATAGCTCAAGAAGAAATAATTTTACTAGATGATGCAGTAGCTATAAGTGAGTCTTGTCTTTTCAAGGTCATCAAGTTTTCCATAGCTACAGTGTTCTATATCTTATTTGTCCACTGTAGGATTGTCCCACCGAGGGACAATATCCTCAAGGTTCAAGCTATGAAAAACTGCTTGGTTTTACTGTCTCACTTGCCAGTTGACTAGAATATACATGGGAGAATCTCCTTTTCTTCTCCCTGAGTAGGATCAGCTCATGGTTTTAAGACTTTCCTTCTCCTGTGCTGCTTTGGTGTCTGACTTACTTTCCAGTGTCTGCTGGTATGCCCATCAAATACAAAAAACTTGGACAATACTGAATAACTACTTTAAAGGCTGAACTTTACTGCTTACTACCTTATTTCCATTTTACCACTTAGGACATTGCCAAAAACCCAGCATGTCAGTGATTCAAATTGGATGGTTAAGTTGGAACATATAATTTCCATCTAGACTAACATATATGAGTTATTAACGAATATGATGTAGTGGCAATGAGATCACTATATTAATATATAT
>NW_009222242.1:654-1537 GCF_000690835.1 Fulmarus glacialis | reverse complement strand
TAGAGCCTGACGCAGCTCCAGATGTGAGCAAAACTCGCAGTGAAGTCGTGAAATACTCCTGGTAACCAAACCCCATCAGGCAGAGCTTGAAAAAAGTCAATAGCAGCTCTGGTTTACATCTCCACTACAACCAGAATACAATAATTTTCTGTATATAAATATTTAAAAACATGTATTTTTTGTATGACAGATTTATACAGGGTGTGCCATTATTCGCTGTGAAAAGTCTACATCGCCTATAAATTACTCTCCTTAAATTCCTTGCCACAAGATTGTTTTCTTATCTCTGTTGTATTATGAAGTTTTGCAAAGTTGCATATTTTTAAGTGTTTCCATTGAATTCCACAGACTTCACTGGGAATTTTGCGTAGAAAACAAATGCCAGATCAGGTCCTGATGTTTCTTCTGTTGCCAATTCTTTATTACTCTATACCTTGCCAAAAGGAGAATAAGAATAATAAAATAACAGCAAAAAGGCCAATAATACGAACTTGACATTGGATAGTGCTGAAATCCTGATGCCTTGGTAGGGTATTTTTAAAAATTATTTCAGTGGAAATATATGTAAAGTATATCTTTGTATTTTATGTTAATACATTTCTCTAATTTTATTGCATGAAAATTCTACCATGTCACAGAATATTTAAGTTATGACAAGTTTGTGTTTTTGCAGATACTGCGAGAAGCCATTGCATATGTGGAGTAATAAATGTGTATTTTTAACATTGCCAAGTATTTGTTGTACTTTCTAGGTTATTGGTCTGTAGAAAAAAACATTGAATCTTCTAAAAAGTGGATGTTATAATTACATTTCTTGTTTACACATCACAGGCTGGAGCTGCTTAGCGTCCACATGACACCAGTTGGTGTGGCAGCCGGAAGG
>NW_009222242.1:0-623 GCF_000690835.1 Fulmarus glacialis | reverse complement strand
GCGGCCCGCCCGCCCCCCGCCGCCCCCCCCCGCCAGCAGCAGCAGCACTTCGCAGCCGCGCAGCGAGCGGGTCAATATGCCAAGTATTTTTCATTTGCTGCAAATTGCGCGTGCGGCGCAGTGCCTGGCAAAGCCGGGCGGTTGCAAGCTGGCGGTTATGTGGCTGTGAAGGCATGAACCACGAAAGCATCAAAATGCTGAAAGCTTTCTGAAGGCCAGCCGGACCCCAGAGCCAGTGGGACGCTCCCTGCTAGTGCAGAGCCCGGGTGGGATGAGAGCTGCAGGAACGTGGCCGTGAGACTCCTTAAAAACTGCAGAAGAGGTGTTAAAAGGGGAACAGCTGAATCCAGACATTTTACAGCGTCCCACTTTCCAGTGTCAGAGGGTATTTATAATTCCCTAGGGAGAGTTTATCTTTACAGCAGTGGGGCTGAGGGCACTTTCAATGGTGGGTCTGGGGTCTCGGTGAGGAGGAGGAGCATCCTGGGCATGGCCACCGGCCTGGGTCACCTCTGCCCACACCGGCCCCTGCACGGGCGGACGCGCACGTCGGTTCGTAACGGGCTTGTGCTGGGCTGGTGCCTGGGAATGAGACAGGGGAGCGGGGCGGTGCGTGCCGGGTT
>NW_009222241.1:0-9618 GCF_000690835.1 Fulmarus glacialis | reverse complement strand
GGAATAGGTTGCCCAGAGAGGTGGCAGATATCCCATCCCTGGACACATTCAAGGTCCTATTGGACGGGTCTCTGAGCAACTTGATCTAATTGAAGATGTCTCTGCTCATTGCACGGGGGTTGGACTAGATGACCTTTAAAGGTCCCTTCCAACTCAAACTATTCTATGATTCTATGATTCCAAGATACCTTAGTAAGAGGCAGATAAAATTAATCTCATTTTAAACCTGATAAACAAATATGTATAGCTCCCTTCATTGTGAATGGTAAAAATTAGTATTTTGAGCCTATGACCATCTCATGAGATCTCATGAGATCCCTTTTTCTTTCTGTCAGCATCCATCTAAAATTTTTTCAATGCATTGGCCAATTCCAAACATTTAAGGAAGAGGTAGAAATCTCAGTATTCCACTAAATTACATTTAGTGTAATTCCCAGATGGACTGGGAAAACCTCAATACGTTCCCACTGACAAAAAGGCAGAACAGAGAAGACAATCATCTGCTCTGTTTGGCAGCTAAGTTCTTGCCAGTCTTTGCATCTGTACTAATTTATTTTAACCAGCATTAGGTCTGAACTATTTATATCAGTGGCTGTATTTTGCACAGCCATCGGCAGTGATGATATTGCAGTTATGATACCTCAAAAAGTATTGCATTAACGCCAAGCGTTTTAATGTTCTGAAAGTTTTGTACCAGTACTAGTATGACTAGTATGGAGATGCAGACAAATATAGAGCATAATGAGTTTCTCAAGCTATATCTATCTTACTAAACAAAAGAGGGTAAAAGTAAAAAGTACACTGCACTCTCATCATTCCCATTACTTAATTGTTAACTTGCTCCCTAGATCAGTGTTTCAACTACCTTTCTCCAAAACAATGTGTAGACTTCGTTCAGTGGATACTTTGCTCCAGTGACCACCTCCAAAAGACAGTGTTGGTAAGACAGCACTACTTTAAGCTTTCTTGAATGTATACTTTTCTCCATCAAATAATCTCTAATATGCTCTCATGTCACAACAAGATGCAAGCAGTGCATACCTTCAGGTTCATGTTAAAAAATAAAATAAAAACACACACTCTGGTGGGTTGCCACACCATAACACCATTATGCCTAACACTGAAGTGAGGAAAATACACACAAAAAAATCATACTATACAACTACAGAGGCACTACACAAAGTCTAGTGGAGATCCAGAGCTAGGTGCAGTCATTCTTCTCAAGAAGGAGCTGAAAGCTTTGTGGATGAATTCCAGTGGTCATTCCTACTTAATCTCTTGACCAAGGATTAGTTCCTTGAACCTGAAGCAGTATACATATAAACTTGTTCTCCTCTCTTACTGTTTTCTCTCTTGCTGAGGAGGGTAGAGGGTAAGGAAGAAAGAAGATAAAAATCTATTCCTGGGATGTTTATTCTATTGTAAAAGCTACTGCAAAAGATTGCAGGGAAAAGGACAGTATCTGTTCTTCTCTGCCACCTTGTAGTAAGCTATCCAGCAAACCTCTGATTTCATTCAGTAATTGTACCAGTAATTATAGATCTATGTCTCCTCTTATATATATAGCAACTTGGATTTAGTCCAGAAGTTTCTCAAGGACAATGAGGAGCTCTGCCAACTGGGGAGCTGGGAGGAGGCAGAAGCCAAAGTAAAACTTCACTCCTGCTTTTCCATTCCCTGCTATTGAAGAAAGGATGATGGTCATGAGGCAGGGTCCTAAGGTCCCTGCAAAAAGCTGGGATTTTTTGTGTTTTAGTGAATGTTGAATGTAAACCCACTGGAATTAAATATTTAAAGTTTTTAAGACATAATTTGTTCTATGATTCTATAATTTAAGAAAGGAGGTATTTATTTCAAACTTAACTCTTTATTTATTTTTGTTAGAGCTATTTTTGACTAAAATATCAAAAGGCGGCAGCTCTTCCTTCTCCTTTCTCCCTCTCCCCCAATAAAGGAGATAATAGAAAGATTACTAAAAAAAAAAAACAAAAACGAAAAAATATTTCTGAATTGTGATTGAAGATACGAAGCTAAGAAGACAGGTTTTGAAAAACATAGAAAAGAGAGAGTAAGTTAGACCAGATAATTCCAGGACTATTATGCTAATATTATGCAGAAATGAAACAGGGTGGCAAAAAGCCATTCTTTCCAGAGTAAAGATTGAAGTCCTGACTGAACAGTTGTGTTTGCTCACCTGCAAAGGCTAACCTGCTCTACTGCCTGTATTATTTAGAATAAAAAGTGTGATGGTAACATGTGATACTATACCATCTGTAAGGCTAATAACATTAGAACTTTATTCTAGTTCAGCTACCAATAACTGAGACACAGTAGGCACAAGAACTTCAGACCTGCTGAATGTGTACCCATATTTGCTGTCGGTGGCCTGAGACTTATGGTCCTTTGCCTCCTATTCATTAGGATTTGTGTATCCAGGTGTTCTTTTGTTTGTTGTTGTTTGTTTGTTTTTCTTTCTATTTTGGCTGTTTTGTTTTTCAAGGTTTTTTGTTTGTTTGTTTGTTTGTTTGTTTACTTTCCCTGTCTTATATTTGTTATTTATCTTGACTAGCCATTAACCAGATATTCTAGCAAATCAGACGTCTTTACATTCCAGATGTCTACATAACCTTCACATTCCACAAATGCTTACAGAAATTATCACTAAAGATAACCAAAATGGCATTCATCTTGCATAACTTCAGATGTCTTCAAAGTTGTCTACATTGGAGTTACTCAGCCTAGAGTCCATTTATGGTTAATAGAGTAGTAGGTACTTCCTAAGAAAAATGTATTTTATTCATTTTAAAGATCTAGCTTAGTATGGGATTTTCATTCAGTCCAAATGTAATTTTGATCCTCTAGGTCATCTAGGCTAGGATTAAGCCAAGATGAGTAGATCTTTTCCTCTGTTTCCCTGACACTTGGGAGGACCACCTATATTTATAGTAGTTTTTCCAAAGAAAGATGAAGAAATGTTTATAAATGAACCGTAGTCACCATGAAGACAGTTTTAGAGGCTCCTTTAACAGGGAAAACATTTTAATTTTATTCCTGCCTTGGCTTTCTGCCTAGTATTAACACAGTCCGTCATTGAATGGAAACATACTTGGTATAACTTAGTTCAAAGAAACGTAAGCTTACATTTGTAATACTAATAATCCTTTAGTTGATTTTGTTGCTTAGAGGTCAAAGCTTTTTTTATTTTTATATTTAGGATAAAAGGAAAAAAGCCCACAACCCCCCTCCAAACTTTTCCAACCTCTAGACACCTTTATCTTAGATTTAAAACAAAAAAGGGGGAGGAAGGTGGAACCTCTAGACAGATCAGCAGTTTTCTTCTGCGCAAAAGAATTCAATTCATAAAGTCAAAATAACTCCATTTTTCCAATGTCCCTCCCAAACAATTCCCCCCACCAAATCTCTATTTCTATCCTCTTAAAATACCATCATCCTGTGAATCTACGTAAATGTCTCTGTTGATTCAGACCTAAGTGTAAGAAACACTTCTTTCATCATTTGAAGATTGTTACTTGTTTTTTTTTTACTTTGAATGCCGTGATACACAAGCAAGCTTATAGCAACTACTGCAATAACTTTTGACTTCATGGTTAAAAACACAAACACAGCATTAAAAGATTCTCATTAGACTAAAATTTGAGTTAGGGACTACTTGTTTTTATCTATTTTAAATGCCGAAATCATAATATTGAAACAAAATTGAAATCATTGGCAGTAGGTAGAAGAGCAGTTTCCTAACTTAAGCATTCTGCCGTAGAAGAAAAGATTTTAAGAACCAACTAAAGATATACTATAAAATGACACCTTCGAATACCACTGTATTTCAAAGGATATAAATATCTTAAGTATCTTTAGTGTCGCAATAGTTGAGTATGTTTAGAAGTTATGTAAGTTTAAAAGCCTGATCACTTGGGAAAATAAAAAGGAGAGAGAGAAATCGGTATACATGGTTCACATATATGTTTGACTACCGATTCTGAAATCTGTTCATCTGCTTCTTGGTGAAATCCAACTGAAATCAGCAGGATTCAAGCAGATCCACTAACCTGTGCCCCCAAACCAACCTACATTGCATTACCAATCCTGCAGTCTGCAGAATGATTACTCTCACATGTGAACTACGCCTGCTTTTTGCACAAAAGCATTGCTTTAGCTATACTGTGATCAGTTATCTACATATGCCACTTAGCCTCCATTAGGATCTTCCTGGTAGTTGGTAGTTTAATTTTCTTGTAATACTTAATTTTCTTTTCAAAACATAAACTTTAAATATTTAAATCCCTGCATGAAGGAATTTTTTTGCTAGACCCACACAATTTCAGGAAATATGGAACTGTTAACCTAAAAAAAAGGTGCCTGAATCTGTTAGACTGTCTGAATGAGTTTTCTACTTAAAGTGACCATCAGTGAAAAGTGCTAAGGACTGTTCTGGGTGTAAATATGAACCACTATAAAAATCAATATATATTTACTGAATTGAAAGAAGTCATTTGATTGGTTTATTGTTTGCACTACTCCTATTTAGAGACTTTATTAAGGTTCTTAATGTAAAAGGAATTTTTTGCTTAAAAAAATAAAAACCCAGTACTTAAAGGCTATTGCTATTTATATACTTCCATTAAGAAGGAAATGAGTGGAAATGCTTTCAATTGAAATGCTAATAAGAAGAAAAAAAAAAAACTTAATTTTCCATGAAGGAAAAGTCATTTCTGCTTAAATTAAGTGTCTGTATGAAACATTATATTTCATTTCAAGAGGGTTGTGGTTTTTTTTTTTTTTTTTAATTTTAAATTTAATAAATCCGTATTTGCCTCTCTTAATAATCAATATGGCTTTCAGAGATAGTGTCAACTATCGTGAATACTTGTTACTTCTTTGCATCTCTTCAGGAAAAGCTTGCATGTATGGTGTATAACATTGATTGGAATTAACATTACTAAGAATAGTGAAAAATTACTTCCTTGCAGATTGAAAGGTTGGCAGACAGTAGGATATAATAGTCAAAGATATATGGGCAAAGCAATTTATGACCTGATTCAAAGCAAAAGTGATTTTGGACTTTTTCCAGTGACTTCAAATGGTTTCAGAAGAAGCCTTTATTAAAAGTTGAAGCAATCTTTTTTAATCCAAAACCAAATCTGTTTTCAAATATAAAGCAAGAAATTCAAACTGTGCATGCTTTACTGATATGCACATAGGATATAACTGTGTTTTAAGATAATTGAACTCTGAGCATTATTTTCATTCATGACAACATGTCAAATCCCCCCTATCAGATTTATTTACCCAAATTCAGAAGCTTCATGCCGTTGGAATCCTTTAAGATACTTGGAGTATCTTCAGGAGTTGACAGTATGACACAGAACTGAGAAGGTTCATGTTCACCTGGAACAGCATCTGGAGGCTAGACCAAATACCTTAAATAGTAGTATTTGATAACTATGTTTAGGCAACTGAATAAGTCCCTATGTCTCGGTTGTTCAAATTAGTCACTTTGGCAAGAAAAATAAAATTTAAAAAAACCACAAAACCAAACAGAAGATTCACATTTTCCATTTTAAATTCTGAGAAGATGATATACTTACTTAAAACATAAAGATTGAGCAGAAGGGCAAGCTGAAAGATTGTGGGCTTCCATTCATGCAGACAGCTTTCTAGACAGAAGATGTATCTTGAAGCATTTCCAGGCACCTGAAGAAAAAGACATAATTTTTGTGCAGTCAGCAAAAGTCTGAAGTTTAAAAACTTGGCCTGGTCCTGGAATCTTGGAAGGTGTCAGGGCTGGAGGGGAAAAGACTGGTGAGATTAAGTGATGGGAAGTACAGAAGACGAAGTGATAAATGTTGTGAGAGATAAGCAGTATCAGAACATAGAGTTGTTTCAGATATTTGGGCAGGGAGAAGAAGAAAGTTTGGGATAAATGTGTAGGAAGCTTGGAAAGCTCTCATATGGAATCTTCAAAAAATGGTTTTCTGTTAAGGAAGTAATATGTTTTTTAAGGAAAAAAGACAAGACTGTCTGAGGGGATGGGTAAATCCCGAGGTTTGCAATTGACCTTTTTGACACAGTTCTGATGGAAGTTCAAATAGCTGGGCATCAACCCATGTTGGAAAACTACCAAGAATTTCTCACTCTGGGGAAAAAAGTGAGAGTTCTTCACTTTTTCAGCAGGTCATGATTCAGGATATATTTTGCATCACTGTTGCCTGAAGTGGAAAAATAAAAGTGTCTGAGTCATATAGAAGAAACAATAGACTGTGGGCTTTATTCTCTTCAGTCTGGGTTTATTATACAGGAAAGATGTGAACGGACTCATTGAAATTCATAATGTTCAACTGTTCATGCTTTCTAAGGACCTTAAAGTAATTACTGCTATAGAAGTGTATGGTTCATTTTATAATGTGGATAGTCATATAAATGGTTATTTGTAAAAAAAAAAAAAAAAAAAAAAAAAGATTACATCCAAGATTATGCTTAGGATAAAACTAGGGATAAAGACATAAGTAAAATGATAAAAAATTAGATCTAAAAGAATAGAAATTTACTTATTTTTTCCTAATTCAGGTAATGTTTTCATATAAGGAACTGGAAGCCTTATCAATCATACCTTCATGATTTTGCAAGCAGAACTCCCCTGTGTTTACTCTTGTAGGTTGGTGAACTCAGTAAAGATTCAAATTCCAACTAAGAAAGGCAGAAGTAGATGGTGGAATGCTGCATATTTGCATTTTACACCTTGTGTAGGGTAGCAACATGAAAGCTATTTTATGACTCTGACTTCATATCTTAAGTTACCTGGCCCACTAAACATCAGTGGTATTTCTTTAACTCATTCAGATGCTGAGGATGTTTAATTTCACTTTTTATAGTCTTTTGACTGTACCCTTTACTAGCAGAAGACTCAGATTGTAGGCTGTATCCATTCCAATGAAAGCCACTGATAAAAATGGGATTTATTTTTAACAGGTTGACTAAGGTTTCAAATCATAGCATTTGCCTCAGAACAAATCACATCACACTGAAGAAAAATAGCCAACAATAAGACTGAAGGCCTGAGCAATTTTGAAATGTTCACTACCACTTTCAGCTGCATCAAAACGTCACCCTAAATTTCTATACTTTTATGGCGGTGCTGATGGTTGGAATTCCACTGAAAAGTAAAACAACAAGATAAGACAAATTTTATTAACCTACTGAACAACTGTACTGATATCACTAACAGACATCTGTGCCTGACATCTTATTACCACCTCCAGGTGTTACCCCTAGCCCTGCACTGCTCTCCGTCTTTCCCACCATGACTACAGCTACATCTAACCTAAATATATGTGCAAAATTAGACCCAAAGAAACAAGACCCAACAACCTGTGACCTGGATACTTTTTCTTTGTGATAGAAATAAACTTCTGCTGCTGGGGCATTAGACCGTGGCTGCTTGGAGTGGGGGACTTGTGGGCTTCAATGTATGCTGAATTAAACTTCTGACCTGGATGTTTTGTGTTTCATTTGTGTATCTTATACACATATCATATTGTTGTCAGCATAAGCCAAATGATAAATGACAAGGTGAAAATTGGACAAATGCTTCTTTCTCTGGTGGGGGTTTCAAATTTTAATAACTGAAAGCAGATTTCTAAAATCTCAGCCAACATGAGATGGCTGTAGGTAATATCATGAACAGAATTACACAGCATCTGACAGATTTCCTACAGAAGCAACTGGAAAAACATGGAAACTATTAAATATGAAAATGTTATTCTTGATGTGGATTTCACACAATATTCTGAATATATATGGATGCTACCAAACAAAGGCCAAAAAAAGTTTTGCCAGTGATTTAAAAAGTTCGGGATTTCACTCCCATAATAAGCTTTTTTATTGGACTTTCTCTAAATTACACAGAATACAGTAAGCTTTGGACTTAAGATAATAAGCTCCTAATTAATTGTATAATGAGTTTCTTTTTAGTGTCTGATTTTTAAATAACGAGCACCTAATGAGTTTGTTAACTATAAAAAGTAAATTAAACAAAATTAATTCTGAAATAATTACATTTGTAATGATGAACTTGAAGCACATTTACAGAACGTAAGCATATGAGACAAGAATTACGTACTCAGCTACTTAGTTACTTACAGAGTCTGGAACTCAAATGTAATTTTGAGTATTAGTGACATTCACTCTGTGACTTCCATTATAATATCAAACTTCCCAGAACATAACACCAGAAACTAGCAGACTTAAAAGAGAATTACATATTATCTCTTCCTGGATTTCAACCTGAAATCTAGGGGCAATTTGTTCATGATAATACATTAAGTATTTTAATTGTTTTGAACTATTTTTGAGTGAATTTTATTTTAAATTCTGTTTGTCTGCTACCACAATATGTGGATGACATTTCCTGTGGTAACACACATGGAAAATCAGTCGATATTCCATACTAGACTACTTTATGGCACTTCCACTATAACATCATGGTACAAGAGGGGTTAAAAATTGGGCTACAGGGAGGAATGAGTAAATGTCTCCATGAAAGGTTGTGCTGTAGGCAGTTTGTTGTGATTCTGCAGGCCCATCTGTTAGTTATACCTAATTTCTGAACAGTTTCCCAGTTTTACTTCTGTGCAAGAAAGTTTTGCACTCCGTGACTCAGCTCAGTGAGAATGGTATTTTCTTCCTTAACCCGTTCATCATCATTGCCCACTGAGCTCAGTAAATGGCATAGGGACTTCCAGGAACTATACATGAGAAACACAGTGAGATGGAAGATGATATTTAGGAACAGATAGGAAACTAAATAGGAACAAAATATGGCATAAAGAAATAGCCTATGATTATCCATGCTGGCTACTTGTTATGTGCCTTTGCACAGTTCCAGCCCATATCAACAATCTCTATTTCAGGCAATGAGTAAGTGTGGATGGCAGCACAGGTAAGGAACGAGTCACAGTAAGCAATATAGATGTGGTAGTTTAGCCATATGGATGTGAGCCATAAATATCCCAGTCTGGCTCAGAGTCAATGTACTTGCCCTTATTCATTTTAACTAATACCATAGGCTGGCTTTCAGGTCCCCATTTCTGTGTTCATTTCTTGAAATATCTCCTCCACTTCCACCTTTTCCCTTGGCGCACCTCTCCCCACTAGCTCACACCTACAAACCAATAAAAAGAAGGTATCTGTAACTAATCTCCCGTGCCTTGGTGGATACTCAAAGCTAGTTTTGGTTAAAGTACTTTATCAGACTGTTGGATCAGTGATCATTTAAACCCACGAGTGCAATTCATCATAGTGTACACATCATAAATATATAAAGAGAAATGTTTAGGAGAGAATTATTTAATTCACCATAACTATGGGGTGCTGTTGCAACGGTGACAACAGTGGGAAAGCACTGACAAGCAATATAGAATATGTTCTAGAGGTAGTATTTCTCTAAGTGCACAAGCTTTTACTATTTAGCTTGATTAGCTAAGTTGTGAAGAAACATAAGCAACTATCATTACTTTTAGACTTCACTGATGGAAGAGAGCAATGCAATTTTAGAATCATAGAATCATAGAATCGAACAGTTTGGTTGGAAGGGACCTTTAAAGG
>NW_009222240.1:0-46303 GCF_000690835.1 Fulmarus glacialis | reverse complement strand
CATATATATTGCATAAATAAGTAAATATATATATTATAGTACCTCATCAACCTATTGAAGTGCAGACATTTCACCCCTAGAAAGAATGTTTTTAGATATTTCAGCATGATAATCAAACACAGTTAAAGCTGGACACTAGGAGTTCAGAGCCCAGTGCTATAATGTTGTGTATTTTGAGAAGTTCTTCACGAGGGGTAGCATGGTGAGAAAACACTGGAGGAGGGCAGTATCTTGTGCCTATGATCTCAGCTTGACTAGGCTGGCTGACTGCCCAGCCACCCACCTGCTATCTATGACTAGTCCTTAGCTTTTCTATCTTCTTGAGACTACCTGTAAATATGCCTCTTATAATAAAACAAATGGTGGTGAGGGTACTATCTTTTGAACAGTGTAAACAGTGTAAAAGGAGAAAGGTGAAACTGTTACAGATTTATTGATGAGAGTATTAAAGCCTGAGCTAGGGAAACCAAACAAACAACACTCAAATCCAAATTCTTGCAAAATGTGCATCTGGGGTTTTGACATAAGCGTCAATGCAATGTATCACCCAGCCTGAATATATTATGGAATAGTCTATGGTATTGAAGTGGCTCAGTTAAAACAGATCACAGTAAGGGTCATTCATATCTTTCTACACCATCGCAGTTTAATTTGCTGGTCTCTCAATGGAATAGTGTGTGTGTGTGTCTCAGCTTAGCTGGGGAAAAATAACTGTTTGCTCAGGTAGATCAAATTTCAGAACCCAGATTAAGCTTCAGTCTAAACATATTGAAGTTAAATTAGATAGCCAATAAATTAGGTTGCAAAGAGCAAATATTAAAATACCAGTGTTTAGCAACAGATAGGAGAGAGCAATGCAAGAACTTATTGGAAAGAAGGCATTTGGCTGAAAGGTGATTAATGTCTACAAGTCTATGTGCCACTTGGCAATTTCCCCTACTACAGGTGCACGCTTTGGAGTTAGAATGACAGCTCTTGGCTAATGAGGTTTCCTAGTTAGGAAGTAGATTAACCTTTCAGAGAAAAGTTTCTTGGTGATGTCACCATCTGTCTCGATCATATTTGCATTGAAATAGATCATGAAGGTCATTCTCATTATGACAACTGAACAAATAATTTGCAATAAATAAAGTATTCAGTGCTGGTAAGCCTAAGCAGTCGAAGAAGCACTTGTAATCTTATCGCCAGTTTCAAAAGCTTGGTTCTAAGCACTGAAGCTTTGTTTCTTAGAGGCATGCAGCATTTCAGCAAAAACCAAAACAAAAAAAAAAACCCAACCCACAACAGAGTGATCCAGGCAGCAATGGTCACAGGTTAAATAACTATTAACAGGCATCATCTCAAAGCCCAGAGAACATTAAGCAAAAAAACCCCCAAACAGATTAATAAATAAAAATATGGTCTGTGTTTCTTTCTGCTCAAGTAACAGCCAGCACCAAGTGCAAATCTAAAGATATCAATTAATTACCAGATTATCCTTTTTCTTCCCAAAGTTTCCTTTCTTCCTGATTTCCGAATTTCTTCCGTAGTTGCTATTCTTTTTTTGGTTCCAGTTTTTCAGATAAGATGTCTAATTTGCTTATTAGTAGGTTAATTTTTCATGCCCTTCCACAACCAGAACTTATTTACAAGCTCAAAGTCTGGTCTTGTGAGCATTCATTTATAGGATTCAAGCTAGAAATTTCAAGGCACAGCTACAGGTGACGGCTTGGCTTAGTGAATTACCAATATCCTCATTTCTGTGTGCCTGGAGAGAGGGAATGGAATTGGGTGTCCAAACCTGGCATGGCCTGGGGAAGTGGGTCCTGAAGGGGTCTAGTGGTCTGCACAGACCATCACTCCCACAGGGCTCATCTAGACAGGCTGATACTGAGCATCCCCAGCACAGAGCAGTACTTACATGGCACAGGGTAGCCCAAAGTGGTTTGCTATAACTTAAGAAAAGTGATCGGAATATAAATCCATATGTTAGGGAGAAGGAACACAGGACTCTGCTCACAGTAAATTCAAAGTGAGCTTTGGGTAGCAGTGGAGGCTGACGACACAAATTATCAATGCATGCACAACACAACTTCATGTATTTTCCAAGTAGCTTCTGGGTATTCGAACACTGCAACAGTGACAGATGATTTCTCAGCAGGTTGTCTTCAGAAATCTTCAGAACACCTTAACATTTTGAAAGATAACCAGCACCATCATCTGTGCTTAAAAAAGTCAGTACTGTGCCTTGATGGCTATATCTTGCCTCCTTCAATTTTCCGCCTTCCTCCAGTGCCAAGCTTATGTTTAAGCAATTTTCAATCTTCTTCTTGCTCTGTTTCACAGCTTCCACACATACAGCTCTTGTAACTTATAGAGAACTCTATTCCTACATTTGTCAGGTTAATTTATAGATTTTTCCATGACAGAACAATTAGTTGTTAATGTGCATGTTTCTTGTTTTGTAATAGACAGGAGAGACTTAATTGAAAATATGCTAATTTTGAAATGAAATGTTATTTTTAGAGTTGCAAATACATTTAGACCAGCCACTTTATTACAACAAATTACATGAGTTCTCAGAGACAAGGTCTGCTGGCAAGTAAGTTAGGCTGACATCATCTCTATTGGCTTAATCTGGAACACAGGTTTTTCAGCGTTGCCTGGGGGTCATCTTCCCTTTGTCCTGCACAACTGGCAAAGTAGTGAATGTCATTATAGAATCACAGAATAGCTGAGGTTGAACAGGACCTCTGGAGGTTTACAGACAACCCTGCCCTGCACAAAGGACCATCTGCTAGAGCAGGTTGCCCAGGGCCTTGTCTACTTGGGTTTTTAAAACCTCCATGGACGAAGTCTCCACAACCTTACTGGGCAACATCAATTTCTAACCCCTCCTTTTTTTTTTTTTTTTTTTTTTTTGAAACAAGATGACAAGATTTATAGGGACTATATTTTTATATTTTAGCAAAAGTTCCTAGTTTCCTTTAAACTAGGATCTTTGATAAGAAGAGGTTGTTCAGGGTTTACAGTAGGAGGATGTTCTAGTCCTACAATAGCTATATTAACAGCTAGTGAGGCAGATAAATTTATGTATTTGAATAAACATTTATCTCACCCACTGTGCACTATCATACTTTGCATCTCTCTTCTCTTTATATTCTTAATTTGGTACCTGTTCTTCAAAGAAAATCATCCTTCTTTAAGCTCCTGGTATGCAATGAGAAAAAGAATTCCCTTTTGCCAGGCCATAAACAGACACCCGAAAATTAATGAAGGCACAACCCCAAAACAACAAAATACTACTAATGTGTCCACCAGAGACTTTGTTTCCACATTTTTCTATAGTCAGGAATTTGCAAAAGATCCAAATGTCTGTTACATGGCACTAGTGGAGCCCACAGCACAGGGCTGCTTTAGCTGAAGGTGGCAGGAGTGAAGCTCTTCCTCTCTGGGCAATTAGCAAGCTAGGAGGGACAGACCTGCTGTGCTCTCTTTTCTTCTCTCCTCTGATGCCTGAAAATTCCTCCCTTTCAACAGGGAAATAAGACTTGCACACTGAAAACCTTATTATTTCAAACCGCTGTTCATCAACAGTGAAATACTCATCTTTATAATTTAAGAGCAAACAAGCAACTAACTCTCGTCTTTTTCACTTCAATGGTAAATATTGCAACCGCCTGCTAGAGAAAGCCCAGGGCATCCTCAACACTGCAGTTCTCTTTTGCTGTTTCCTGGACTGCATGATCCCTTTCAGCTAAATCCCGGTGGATATCTCTGTCTCCTCTCAAATAAGGGCAAACAGCTATTGCCTAAAAAGAGAATTTAAACAATTAATCTAGGGCTTTTCCACACATCTCGCATTTTTTAAATTCCGTGGAGCCTGCAGATGAGCCAGGGCTTCTTTTTTTTTTTTTTTTTTTTTTCCTTCTTCTTAGAACCATCCCTTTCCTTTGTCTTGTTATCCAGAAAGGGTCCTCAGGGTCCTTGGAAGTCTCGGAGAGGAAAAGTCTCTTTAAATTTGTCGTAGCACATAAAAATCTCATTCTAAATTAAAATTTATAATCATTGCAATTGTACACATATGTTCAACTAGTTAGTTCTTCACCTTATTCTGCAACTGTTTCTCTGATGACTGCCTCCAGGTTTTTTTTCCCCCCTCATCACAGCTTCTGGCTATGCTTTCTCTAAGCTTTTGAGTGTTTATGATTGGCTTTTTGTTCAGTCCTTCTACTCATGAGCTGTGTAGACTCAATCCACCGGTGATACCAGTGAGAATTTGGGCTGGATTAGTCATCCTGTCTACACCATGTTCCTGTGAACTCAATTCAGGATTCAATGCTACGTCATATAGCAAATAGGAAACTGTTATGTCCATTCAGATACAACAAATTGTAAATATGGCTTAATGGTTTTCATGGTACTGCAACAAACTCACCATTTACAGCATGAAACATTTTTCTTTTTCAGGATAATAAATCCTAAGAAGGTGAAAGGTTGAAGTAATTAGTCTGCTAGGTCTACCCACAGATTTATCACTTGGTTTAGCCTAATGAATGTCAAAAGAAAAAGCAGAAATGCCAAGACATTTTCAATAATTCTTGGCTGTTATGAGTAAAAGAACTAGTAATGTCATTTTCAGGTTGTACACTGGAAAAAGCAGGAATCAAAACATGCACGCTTCAGTTTATTTTTTCTGCAAAGAATCTGATCTCAAATTCTAAGCCCTGACATCAGCAATCTACTCACAAGAAGTAGTTTCAGGTCAAAGTGGAAAACAGGAAATGAATAAGAGAAAACATTGATATTCAAAACAAAGCCAGAAATGTAAATACTTTCAGAGAAAGACAATCTGAAGAAAAAATTAGTATAGACAATGTAAACTTCAAGATATTCTGCCCAAGAAAAATTTACTTTTTATTACCCAGCCATATTGTAACTTTCAGTGAGTCCAGCGCTGAGACTGAATCTGCTGTGGTCGCACAGCAGTTTCTGTATTAGAGGAGTAAAGCAACCATGGAATTCCTTGGTAACATTTTAGTGACAGAGCTATTCTTGTGGCCCCTGCTCTCTTGCAGTGATTTCATACAACACAACCCCGTGCAGGACAAGTTCCAATTCCAACTTTTAATTCAAATTTCATACAGCCTATGTTGGCTTAATTTTCCTTTGGTTTATGACCAACAAAGCTGACTCTGGCTATTTGACTCCCCCTGCCCTCAACAAAGAAGCTTCTGACTTACACCTGGTGGTCAACATAACTCTATCACTGATGTTTCTTCCTAATTGAGATCCTAAATTCTCACCAGCTATTCAAATTAAAAAGTTAGTAATTTGATAATATTCACTTCCCCACTGTACTCATTATTTCCTTTGAAGGCTGAGAGAACCAGCAGGTTGTTTAAGCACTAGGGCCTACCTGGTTTTCCTGTTGGCTAAAGCAGGGTGCATACAAATCATGATGTGAAAGGAAGGTTTTCAGTCCTTACATGGAAGCAACAGACATGGACAATATTAATTTGGCTGTATGCAAGTTGTAGGTGAAGGGCAATGGAGCAAAAATATGTTCCTTGCTTAAATTGCACTAGCCATTTACTCCCTGCTTTTTTCTTCTTTCTCCTTCTTATTATTAGTAGATTTGTGCAGACACCAATTCAGAATGGCTGATGGGATGTATGAACTTTTCAGTGATAGCTGAGATTTCAGTAGAAGATGGCTGATGTGGGAATTTGTTTCACTAAACCTGTACTGTAACTAATAGGGAACAGATAGGGAGGAAGGAAAGAAGTGAAGCATTCCTGGAACTAGTAGGAGATTATCTTTACGACCAAGAAACTCAAGAGGCAACAAGTTTATTAGACACACCATTATTACCAAATGGATATATTTTCTTGATCCCCATTCTAATTTATCATGAGCAAAAAGCAGCTGCGCCATTAAGTGTAGAGAAAAAGCCAATGAGATGCAAATATGCAAGAGACTAATTACCAGGCAGGCAAAAGAGCTTCTATTTTGGTCTGTTGAACCGGGGGATTAATTTCTTGTAATGGAAGTGAAATCTGCCAGATCAGGCTCCTGTTATAACCCATTGCCTTCAGATTCTCACGGAACCATCCTGCACGTCTGCACTGAGCACGCTGTGTCAGAGGCTTTTATCCACACATGGCGCAGTCCCCAGCACAGTCTCCTATGGGGTCTGATTTTAAAAAAGGCACATTTCTCAATGGCTGGCACTGGGTAGTCCCTCGACAGGTTGTTTGAACTAGAGTCTAAAAAGAAGAAAAGAAAGCCAACACCTCTGAAGTGTATATTTTCCTTGGATTAAAGACAATCAATGCTCATTTAACTCATGTTCTTAATCTATTCAGTAGTAATCACTTGATGTTAAAGTGATGCACATCAATAGATCTGAGAAGGGGAACAAAAAAATTGTTCACGTTCTCCTTTTTCAAAGACTTGGACCTTCAAAGAAATAGCCTCATTTTGGAGGAGTTTCATTGTAATTTTGCTGTCACACTAAATCACTGATGGAATAATACACTCTAATACACTAGATTTATGAAGTTTTCTTAACTGTACTTACTACTGTATGTATGAACTGTACTAGTTTTAATCCTCTCTCAAGTACTCTGACTATTTAAGGGTATCTATAATCTTCTTATTGTTTTTTTTTTTTCTATGAAGTCTATTAATTTGTAAAAATTAGCTTACTAAGTAAAACAAGCAACATTGCAAACGTTTCATTAGAATTCTGGAGTTTTAGGAAAGAGCAAAATATCATCGTAGCGGATTTGAACCGTTTCACCTGGAACCACTGCAATTAAGATTTTGGCCAGTCTGCATGAAATCTTTTGAGTTTGCGGGTTTCTCTGTTTTTTCCCCACTCCATCTGAGATCACTGCATACCCCTTAGCCAGTAGGGGTCAGGCTACTGGAGCTGCAGATTACCACATCCATTGGGCATTTCCCTACCTTTCTGACTGGATGCACACCTGCAGCACCTCTCAAGTTTGTGTTAGCATAAACATGAGAGAGGAAATAATGATTATGGCTTTTATGTACCTCAGAAATTATTCTGTATTTTAATGGTAGAGATTTGAGGCCCAGAGGATTCACCATGACATTGCAAACATACCCTAGAACAAAAAGATAAGTCACAGTGCCATGTGTTCACTCAGTGGTGTGAACTGCTAGATTTTCTAGGCAAGACTTTCAGAAAAACACGGTGGCCAAGTCTCACCCTGAAATACTGTCCTGTATCTTAACTAGATTACCCTCCTTTCTGTCTGTTACTCTGCAACGTGTTACTCGCTGTACAGAGGCACCTCTGACCCACGTGTTGCAGCAATCACAGAATATGAAGTCTCACTTCTGCCAGGAAAAGTGGATTTCAGTTCTACCGCACTGCTGTCTCTGCACATGCAAAAAAGTGGCTCAAGAGAGCACAAAGCAGTTCATGCAACAGGGTAGTATCAAGCCCCATTCAGAGTAATAGCAGGCCCGCTGTAGAAATGACAACTGAAGTTTTTACTTTAGTTCAGAAGCACACCTAACCACATGTTTGTCTCACACAAGCTGATGAAGCTTAAACAACCCATTTCTGTGCGACGCCAAATTAATATCTCTATGTAGAGTATTATAGCTCAAAAAATTTAATGAGACAATTACAAACGATTTCTTAGACTACCGGTCTTAACATGAAAATGCAAAGTTAGTGATAAGAGACACTAGTTAAAACATACTCATAATTTTTGAAACCATCCGGGTGTCATATTATCTCTATTTACAGTACAGTTTTAGACAAAGTACATGGCATTTGAAAGTAATATTCTGCTTAAAACCATTAGAAATAGCGTCAGATGCTTGAAAAATGATAAAGTAAATCTTTCACCCTTTGAGTATATGCATTCCCTTGAGAAGCAGGATGGTGTAGTATGAAATCTCTGTAATTTGCCATCATTTTCCATAGATTTTTTTTTTTGTCTGATGTACATCTGTTTTTCTCTGCTATTTAATCTTGTTTTGCATTACCTCCTCTTCTTTCCCATAAATGTTATCTGCAGATAAATTACTATCCTCATGATCTCAATGTCTGAGAAATTTTCTTCCTTTCACACTTAAATTAAAAACTTGATTTGGAGAACTAACTCAAAACTTGGAAAGCAGAGATTAAACTAAGCTTAGCCCAGATGTTTGCTTAGTTTATTTATTTTATTTTTGTTTCAGGTTTTGGCCCAATTCTTTGCCAAGGGAACTGGCAAAGATGGGACAAGGTAGTATATAAACAAAATTTTTCAGGGCACTAGTACAGAATAACAGGCTGGACCGTATCAAAGTTTTAAACCATCTGGAGGAATAACAAGGTGGTAAAGCTTGTGATCTGCACAGAGATGTTCAATTTCATACACAGATGACTCTTCTACAGAACAACAAGCATCCAGGGCAAGATATCAATTTTCCGCTTTAAGAACTCTGATTGAAACACAGGGAAATAGCAATTTGTGTTGCTCACGTGTGATTCATCTGTCATCTGTCACTCAAGGAGAAGACCTGAGTATCACAGTGGGCAGTTAAACAAGACCATGTTGTCAACACAAAGTGGCAGCAAGAACAAAGCAAGATGTTCACCTATAAAAATGGAATTTGAACTAACACTGGGTATTAGCACTGATACTAGCCTTTCTTGCTAGTAAGAAGCCAGCATTCTGCCCCTGCCCTGATTACTGCATATAATTTGCCAAGCCTATTTCAAAAAGATCAGCACAATATGTAAAGATAAAGGAAAGAAAGATGAGATGATTTCCAGCAAAGGGAAAAATCAAATGAATAGGCCTATTTAACCTGGAAGCAGGGGGCAGGGAGGGAAGACTTTCAGAGCTATTTGTTGTTTTAAATGCCATGTCAACCAGACATCATTACTTACTGCTGGCAGAATACAGAAAGGGAACACTGCATAAAATTAAAAAATTAGTATAACTAATATTTAGCCAAAATATTTCATAAGACAAGGCATTCTTGAGAGGAAAAAGAAGTAGGCAGGCTTATAAATATCAAGATCAAAACATTCTGAATTATGTCAAAGTCCACTCTCTCCTGCCAAGAAAATTACTTCACTATTTTACATAGTAGAGTTTAAACTTTTAAACACCTTCCTCTGAACCATATTTTACTGACTACTGTCTTGAGATACCACCAGGACCAGATGTTTCCGCTAGTTTCCCTGATAATGCACATTTCCAGTCTTCTATGCTGGATAGAGAGTATCCAGAAGAAATTAGAGCCCCAAAGAAATCTAACATACATTCAAGTAAATATTGCAAATATCAAGTAAATATTGCAAGGAATGATAACAACAACAGTGACAAGTCATCATTAAAAATCTTGGGAGAAAAAAAAAAAAGTTTTAATTTTTTTTTATTCACAAAACAGAGAAAACATTTTATTCCATGATGCTAAAAGCTATGGCTGCACAAAAGAGAGAATTAGTATTTCATTAGCAGGTACCTCATAAATGAGACTGAACAAACACATTCTTGTTAGAGAACATATAATCAGGCAGCAATGCAAAACTACGGAGCAGTGAACTGTTTGCAGGGAATCTAACTGGACTTTTCCTATGAGAGTTCCTGTAATTCCATCCCACAGCTATTCACTTGTTAACTTTTTATCATCATCCGTGGTCAAACTATCCAAGGACTTCTCTGTAAAACAGTGAATGCCAGAGCATCTAGCTTGTAGGATTCTCTGTTTTGAGATAGTTGGGGGCTGGGGGGGTGGGGTGGGCATTGCATGCATTTGACACATAAAGCACTATTTGTTTTGCAGAGCTGTGCTAGAAAGGACAAATGGGTCACCGAAGGCAGTCTCCCCTGCTGTTGCAGCGAAACCACAGAAGCAGCATTTACTCCAGAAGGGTCAACAGAGTGCCGTCTCATACCATTGGCCCTCAAACACCCTCATATTATACCTTTCAGTTCTCATAGAAAGCCAAAGTTTAAAAGAAGTTGATTAATAAAATGTCACATGCAGAAAGCCAAAGACATCAAAGTCAGCATCTCAAGGCCTTGCCATAGCAAGAAATGTGTTTTAGTCAACATCTCCACTGACCCCAGAAAGTAAATCATGTTGTTCCTTGGTCTCCTGCCCTCCATTACGAAGGAAGGCAAAAAAAAAAGCAATCATTAACTTGGTTTAAGACAGATTTGCTTCCCAACACTAAATCTTGAGTTATGAAATAATAATAAGAATACTCTGCACATTACCTTCTTTCTTCAGCAGACCAAAAACCGGGCTAGGAGACTCTCAGAACTTTATCATTGTGTTGTATTGCATTTTACTGTATTGAGGATGTGGAAAGTGAACACTCTAGAGATCCTTTGGATTTTTATCGAAATATATTATTCTGTAATTACTGCTTATCAATGTGTTTTATGTCCCTAGAGACAACAATCTTTTGCACTACTTACTACGATCAAGGCCCTTTTCTTATTGCTGTAGTAAGTAATACACATTTTTCAGTTTCCTGGATATGAATTGACATTACTGACTTGTGTGAAAGTTAAATATATCAAGGGTAAGTACCAAAATGCATACTCAAGTCTTCAAGACTTTAACAAAGCCACAGCAAGCTACTGTGTCTGCATAATAGAGAGGGCACGAAGTGCTGGCAATACAAGCATGAGGAAAGCTAAAGTAACACTTAAAACACAGACACTTAACTAAGAATGTCCTTAGTTAAGGACACCAAATATAATAATACATGAAAAAGGGAAAAAAAAGAGAGGAAAAAAATTTCTATGCAGGGGTTCTTATTCTGCCAAGATCTATTCTGATGTCTCTATTGATACTTGTCTTAAGTCTTACTTTACCTGAACAGGGGAATACGAACAGATTTCCTATCAGCAAGGCTGACTGACCTCATTTCCACAAAGGCATGGAGAATCTCTGATCCTCTCTGTTTTGACAGCAGAAATATTAAGCTAAAATATATCATCTTCAGAAAAGAAGTCATGGATATGAGCAACTAAGAGTCTCCAGGATGAAAACTGTTTGTAATCGGACACTGTGCTATGCAGCAGTTTACACCACACAGTACTGGCCAGTCAGGCACCCAATGAACCCAAACTCTTCCAAGCAGCTTGGCTCCAAGTGATTATTGAAGAATGCCAGAGACCTGGAGTCAAACAAACTGGAATATCCTTAGAGGAAGGGCAAAGCAGTTAAGTGCCCCACCAGATACATGAAAGCACTCAGAGATACAAGGGCATAGCAAAAAACCCCACCCTTGAGAGCAAAGGGATTGCATCTTCAGTTACAAATATATCACAGGAAAATCCAAACCAAGAGAGTTTCAGTGATTACATGCACACTTTCTGGAGAATTTGATAAATGTGATCAACACACCTTCTGTTGCATTAAAAGAAACCAACAAACAAACATCTGGTCTCAAAGACTATGTGAATTATGATTGCCAGAGCCTCTACTGAGGAGCAGAGTCTGAGGAATTTAATTCCTTCTGTAAGCATAGGGTGGTCAGGGAAGCGAATGCTTCAGCAGCATTATCAATTTAAAAAGCAGTTCTAGGGACTAGAGAGGATTTTGTTTAATGCCAAAGGAATGTGGACTCCTTAGATGTTACAGAGGAACATGTTCTAAAGGATACAGAGTTTATTTATAGACCTAGGAAAAGGGCCAAACATATTTTATATGAGTCCTCAGATGAACAGAAATATTGAGGAAACTGTTAACGCTGTCACGTATGACAAAAACACAGGCCAAGTCAAGCAAGAGAGTCCATTTCACTGCCACAGAAAAAACCGGCCCCAGAGAGAAAAAAAAAAATTGCACAAGACACTTTTGCAGAGGGTGCAAGCAAATCTATTCACTGTGTTCAGCTATCATTAACAATAGATAGTATGATTTAAGAAGTCACTGGATTTATTCCTTACTCATTCTCACTAGACATCAGATACCTAATGGGCCTCAGTTTGTCCAGCATGGGTTTAAGCAGTTATCAGCCATGTATGGGATTATTTACATGAATTTAGCACGGTTACCCAGTGAAGCACAGATGGTTATCTGTTGACAATCTCATTCAACAGAAAACAGAGGACAAAATATTAGCAGCAACTGAGGTCACAGTACCTCAGACCTCATAGTTTTATGAAGCAAGAGGAAAAACATAACTTTTATTGTTTTGGGGCCCAGGGTCTGCTAACTGTTTCCTGACAATGAATTTTCACAATCAGAAGCAAGCAGCAGTATGATGGGAGATTGTACCAGTCAAATGGATACTTTGGGGGGAAAAGGCAACACCTTTCAGAACTCCTTAAGAGAAGGGAGGTAAGAAGCAAGGACCTGGCTGCTGGGCTCTGGGACCACATCTACTCTCCAAGGCAAAATACAACCAGAACACTAGAACTTTTATTTAACAGCCAAGCTGCATAAAACTACGGAGAATAACTATGCAGAAAGCCTCAGAAAACTGCTAAGTACCAGGTTGTTCATATACTTTTTTAAGGCTCTATCACATGACTGTTGCTTATAATTATGCCTTATTATTTTTATTATATTTTATAATTATTATTTATATTATATATTTACTAGTACTTCTGACAGATGATGGAAGGGGGAAACCAGCACCTTTTGGGCATTCTCACCACAACCATTTGTATATGGCTGGTGTGCTGTGCAGAGGCTGTAGCTGCATGAAACAAAAGCGTTTAATGTAGATGTTGAACAAAGGTCACTTCTGCCAGAGGGTTAGGCTCAGAATGACCACCAAATACAAAATATAAATTTTGGGTTGTTCACCTGTGAAATAATGCTTTTTATTTTTAATTAATTTCATAGATTGTATACAACTGAGCTGGAAAGGACCTGAACTTTCAATACTGGTGGTTTAACATGGGGCTCAGAATATCATGGGAAGAAACACTCACACAACTCGACTGCTTCTCCTGCTGGATCCAAACTTTACAGTCTGAACTTTCAGGAATAAAAAGGAAACAGCTACTGACAACATGAGAGAAGTTAAAAATACCCACCAGAAGGAAGAACAGGAGATGCAATAGCGAGCACACAGTTAAAAAACAGTCACTTTGAACCATCAGCTTTCTGCCTTGTCTAAATTTAAAGAGCCACCCACAAGAAGGCCAAGCGAGAAAGAAGACTTGCAAAAACAGAAAAAAACCCCCACTAAACCCCACCCAGCCCCTCTAAATATGGGAACATTAACAGCAATCAAAGCAATCACAACAGAATACTTTCCTGGGACCGCTTCTGTGTCCTGGACAGGAGAGCTTTGCATCAGCATACTTATGGTTAAGTAGCTGGAGCACATCCAAAGGCCACAGTAAACTTCAGACTGATTTTGCAAATAAATAAAGGTCAAGGCTGAAGTTTCAGCCACTGCTTCTGGCCACACATGGATCACAGTTCCTAGAGACAAGAGATGAAGCAGGAGCAGTGCTGTGACGCAACCTCATAAATTGGCACGAGTAGGCAGCATTTCCAAAATAAAGATGCAGGCAGGAGTCCTAGTACCAGAAGAACTATGAGGGAACAGTTTCAAAAGTGACTTCAGAAGGTAATTCTGTGTCATTTGGACTCCAAAATAATTTGGAAAATGTTACTTCACATCTGTTTGTTCCTGCAGGGGGGTCTGACAGCACCTCTTCCCAGTGCCAGCACTATCTCTGCTTTCAGAGACAGAAAAAACATTCACGGTGCCAACTTTCTGGAGGCTACTTCCCTACATAAAGGGGCACGAGGCTTGCTCAGGTGCTCTCTGCATATGCCAGGGCTGTGTTGAGCCTGCTATACTTCCCTCCTAGCTGATGTACCAAGCCATCTATATTACAAAGCAACATCATGCAAGAGAAAGGGGATGGTGCACACCCACATCTCAACTCACTGTGGATACAGGCATGGGTGAAGTCAGGGACCTGAGAAGTCCTCGTAAGTCTCCCCATAAAAACACTATGCAGCAAACCATGGTGTGCGGCCAGAGAGAGATGGGCATGCCCTCCTCCCACTCTGTGCTAGGCCAGCTTGGTGGTCTGCCTGTCAGAGGTAGGGCTGTATCTTCCCTCTGATCCCTCTCGCCGTGGCCATTGGAAACCCCTTGGGCTTGCCCATGGAAGTAGGTAGAAAGGAGATGGCGGATGGGGAAGAGTCTCATGTCTGTGTCCATTGCCACAAGTTGGCTGTCTCACCAGGGGCTCTCTCTTGATCTCCTTGGAGAAGTAACACAGCTACAAAGCATGCTCACAAGAGGTTACACACTTCAGCCATCCATAGCACTGGGCGTGTTGTTACCTTGGCTGTTGTGGTGTTACACAAAATAGCAGCAGCTATCTCACAACCACAGGAGCCTCACTTGCATGAGGATCACCATCCTTCGGCCAATGTAGCCAGGGATGAACCCAAGGGAAAAACATAAATTGCCACAGCTTTGCCTAAGGAACTCATCCTCATTTCTTTATTAACTTGGGGAGGGGAACAACCTGGGCCACACTGTCACAGCACAAGAAGAAAGCCTTGGGACTAACTACCTTTAAAGGCCTCTGGAGACCCCTTTGGTTCAGGATATCAAGGGGCTTGTTGCCCAGGCACAACCAACTGAAGTTTCACTACCACTCTTGCCAGATTTGCAACAGCCCTATGGTCCTGTTCTCACACATTATAAAACAAAAATGCAGGCTTAAATTCTCTTCTAAAAATCAAGACAAGGATTCGAGCTTTTAAACATATTAGAACATCAAAGACTGTTTTCACTGTGCAGAGAATTTTGCAATACAATTCATTCTTACACAAAATAGTTTCTGACAGGTATTTCTGCAAAGAGGAACTCTGTATTGACTTATCTGATTTTTGGTATTAGGATCATTTAGTTGTTAAGGCATCTTACCTACATATGTATCAATTTAAAATAGGAATAAAGGACAGGGTGTTTATCTGAGGTAAGTCAAAACAGAGCAAGAATATGAACTTTCTCTTCTCCCATTCCAGGACACTCCCATTTCTACAATTGTATTATTGTCATCATTTTCAGTTGCTATAAATCCATTACTGTAGTTTCTAAATCATTACAGTTACTTGGAATTGAAAGAATCATTGTATTTGGAATTATAGTTACTTGGAATTGAAATAACCAAGACCGTGAAAGAATAAGGAAGTGGCAAAGTAATTGTTTAGCCCAGGACTCCTGTAAAAGTCTGCCAACTAATTAACAATAGGAAGGATGGAAAGAAACAATTGCCTAGACACTCAATTTGCATGTGTAATAACCCACTATACATGCTGTAACCCCACAGATACCATGAAGACACTTTACATTGCAAATAGTTGAATCAATTTACTTTCTTGTCCTTCTGTTTTACAAATGTATTTGTAAAGGAGATTTTTTAATTACATAATATTGCTTTGCAACAACTGTTAGTTACTCATTCATGAGTATATTATACCACAACATAGTAGCTGTAGAAAAAGCTTTCAGTTCATCCTTCAGAAACACAGCATGTATCGTTTCCATGTTGTGCATAGTGGTCAGGTAATACTACTGGCCAAAGCAGGCAGTATAGGCAGCAGCACGAGTGTTGAAGCAGTCTGTGGTTTGTATGTCACAAAGAAATAAAGAGGAAAACTAGGAGATTCCTCTCCCTTCTGCTTAAGGGCTCACAGATTGAAGGAATGCACCACTCAGGCATAGCTAATACATCACGAGGCTTCATAGTTGGAGCAATGCACTGAGCAGCAACATGCCACTAGATTTGTAACTAGTCATATCAAGAGATTTTTGAAAATTATGATGCATTTCACGTGGTTTGCCTAGGTTTTACAGGAGCTACCAGGTTATTGCTTCAATAACTATGCATACTACTACTGACACTGTCCTCAAAAATCTCTCAGGATCAGCGGTGGTGTTAAAAAGAAGTGGTCTCCAGCAGGCAAAAAACACCAGCGAGTATCACAAGCTTGTCTCAAACAATTCCAAAGACACTTCAGACCACCAGTACTGCCAGGAAGTGAATAGGTTATCAAACACAAACCGCTAAAACTATTAAGGGCACCTCCCCAGAGGAAGAAAGAAATGGAGCTTTAAGCCTTCTTCATTATACATTAAAATCAGAGATTTTTCAGCTGGAGAAAAGATTAAAGCAGCAACAAGCACCTGGCTTATTATACAGTGATTTCCAAAGCATCTGCCAGCCGTGCTAATAACCAAAAGACAAGAGCCTTGAACACTGCCATCACAGATCTTAAAAATTAACGAGATGGTCTATAACTACAAGATAGATATTGAGAAGCTTTTTCCTCGTCACTGCCCAGTATACTCCAATTCCCAGTATGAACAGTACAGCCGCTGAAGTAGTTTTGTGATTTAAATATTAACTAATGGAATTGCACAGTTTTTCTTTTCATATAATTTTTTGATCTACATCATTGTTAATGGTATAGGAGGAATTGGTGGGTCTGTGTGCAGGGGAAAAACTGGGCAATTTAACTATTAAGAGATTAATGGTCTATTTAATGACTAAATAAAAAAAAAAAGCAATTAATATCCGATTAGATGCTTTCAGGTAATATTTGTAACAAATATCATCTGATCTTTCCAGCCCTTATAAGTCTCAGTTTGTCTATATAGTTCCCATTGAAGCTAATACGATTCAGGAACAGAGCCTAGGACTCAGTCAAGAAACTAGTTCTACATAGTATGGAGTATTTGCACCTAATTTGTGCTCCCAAGTTGCTCCCAGTGTTCAGGCTAGAGAAAAACAGACAAGCGAACAAGTTAATTTCAAACACCAGCTAAAGTGAGATTAGTCTCGGTTAGACAAGTGTGGCATTTACATTGCTATTTGTTTATGGTAGCACCTATGGCCCGATACATGTTACCTAGACCTCCAAGGTCTAGGTTGACTTTGATACAAAGAATGTCAAGGTACTTCTGACTTTCTCAATTAAACTACACAGCAGAAAACTTGAAAAAGAATGACTGAATTTAATGCCACACAGCTTAAAATCACCTACCCCTTTAACAGCTCTTTCTGTATGATGCAAAACACAAAATAAAAAGAGTGCAGTTTTTGGACGCATAAGAAATGGGATTTAGCAGAGGCTGTTCCTATCTTTCAGAGATAAAATTTCCCAAACATATTTTCACCTCTCTTCCTCCTGTGATCTGGATATATCTTTCAAGGAATATGTGTTTGGGTCAAATTCTAAAAACACTCAAAGTGGAACACCACCATGGTTATTTTTAGGGTTGTTCTCCATCTCCGTACTCAGAAAGCCAGCATCTAGGCTGTACAATCACAATGGCAACATGGCTGTAGTAAAAAGGATGTAGTTTAAGGACAGAAGAAGAGAGACCATACATTTCTTCTTGCCTTTTTTTATTCTGTGAAAAAGCAATGAATATGTCTCGCATTTGTAACTTCTTGTTTGTACTCAGTTAAGTGTCATGGGGCAAATGTTTTATTTTTATTGTGCTCCCAGAATGTTCTTAAATTTTCAAGTATATTAAATACATATTTATCACAACTCTTTAGCCCTGCTCAGCACATCTGCACTCATATACATGTTTTGGCACTGCCTGGTGCACATCATAAAGTTGAACATAAAAGATGCATTAGAACTCTGCTTAAGAGCTGCTTGCTGCTAGACATTAAAATTCACAAGCATAGACTATCAAAACTTCCCAATAGTCTTACTAATATTTCAACTTGTCGCCATACTCCAGATTTTTACTACTTTAAAAAAAAAAAAAATCAACATCTTAATTTGCTTGAAAATTACAACAGACCTGACAAGCTATTAGCGAATGTTCTTTTAATCAAGTGAGCCAATTTTGACACTTTTTAAAAAAAGCTATAAAAAGCAACACACTGAGTGATGGTTACAGAGGGAGTACTATTTCCAGAAACCTGCCACTCATTTTGTTTACATGTGTGAGCCATACCTGTGGCTCATGTGGAGAGACTTACAATTAATACGCATTGACCAGTTTCCATTATGCTTGCTCACAGTGGGTTGACACATTAAAAAAATGGTGGCAGCAGTAAATGGCTTGAATCAAAGACAGAACACAGAGCAAAGAAGAAAGCAAATGCATAAAATAGGAAGGTAAATACATACTAAATGCAGACACAATTGTTAATTCAACCAGAAGTCTTCCTTTTGCCGTAACCTAAACCGGAGCGCCATCAGTAGGAACACACTCCCCTGTTCTCTTTTAATCCATAAGCTCTCCCCATTTTGCTTTCAACTCTCCATTCACAAAATCCCTGTATGATTTGCTGCTTCCCATGGCTTGCTCACCTTTGACAGCTTGTGACCCTCAGATAGTTAGGGTCACTCTCAGCCTCCCAAGGGAAATCCCTTTTTCTACCTTACAACTTAGTTTTCCCCTTTAGATTCCTTAAGTTGCTCCACCATGGAGGGGTGTTTCAGGTGGCTGTTACCTGGCTAAGACAGCACCAGGCAAACCTTCTTTGCTGACACCCCTCAGTCTTGTCTCCTCCCCAGTGCTCACCTATGAGCTTCCAGGGGGACCCAGTTCCCACTCTGCAAGCCCTACGCACAATCCTCTCCCCACTCAACCCGTGTCTTGCACCCACAGCTTTTTAACTTGCATCTGGGCGATATGGCAAACATCAGGAGTCTGCTATCAATATACCAGGCAAGGGAAGTCTCCTATGGCTTTTGCATGTATTTGAATGCCACTGCTGATAGCTCAGTTTCCTCTGTGCCACGGATGTGGCCATCATGGTGCTAAGTGAAGGACCCCAGTGTGCCTAGCAATAATCTTCAACAACAATAGACACATCTTCACAACATCAGGATGTGATCCATCTCATTTTGGGCTGCAGCCTGTTTCCAGCAGGATTCTGTACTAGGCAGGTCTATAATATCTTGGTGAGCAAATCCTGGCTTCTCCAGACTCTTGGTGTCCTAGGCAACAGCAGAAATGGATCCTTCCTTAGTAAGGGAGACCTCTCATGTGGGCTCCCCCTTTATCACAAACCCCAAACTCCAAAGCCCCAGCTTTGGGGCCCCAAAGCCCCGTTGAATAACTCGCAGTGGCAGTTTCCTAGAAAGCATGCTTTCTAGTCAATGGCAACAGTTCCTCAAGTATGTGCAATACCAAAGACTGTATTGCTGGACCCAAAGATAAACCGAACTCCAATAAGACTCATCTCCTCAGTGCAGTCTGATGTTGGTACTATGAAGACATCATTTGCTTTGCTCAAAATGGTACCCATCATCAGCACAGCATTTTCCCACAGTGCCAGGGAGACCCACTGAGCACATGCAGGAAGAGCCTCAGCTGCTGCCTGTGTGATCAACAACATCATCACACAGCAAGCAAAGGCCACACATCACACTTGCATGTAGCAAGTCTACTCTCAGTATGTGTTCAGGGCAGAGCTGATCTGCCCAAAAATGGTGAGTCCAACTTGCTATACATGATACTGAAGATAAATTCTCAGATAGCTTCATTCACCCCTACAGCTGAGTCAATTAACAAAGATCTGTATACACCAGAACATTTGTGCTGCTAATCACATGGACACTATAGAGAGCAATGATCAAGCGAAGAAGTTCCTGATGCCTTGGTCTTACTGAGTTCCTTGATGGCTTCAGATCAACATACTCCATTTTTTAATGATGTATACTTACAACTTACAACTTTCTGGGTTGTTTTTTTTTTGTTGTTTTCCCCTTCAGAATAATTCCCTCGTATCTAAATTCTTCCCTGCAGATTGTTACTGTCTCCAAGACAGCAGAGAACTCGAGAAGGAACACTGCTACATAAACCCTCACCATTTCTCCAAATCCTAGCTCTTCCTCAGCCATGTATCAGTGTCAATGCCTATGTCTGTATCTTGCACCTGCTTCTTCTTCTGAAAAGAAACATTGTACAAGCCTCACACTTATGTCCCACATTTCCTAAATCTTCCATGTTTGATACACTTCCCTCCACCAAAAGAAGGAAAAAGAGAAAGGAAAAAAGGTATTGTGTCAAAAGGATAGTCAAGTGCCTGCCAAATACAAAATATTCATCCCGGGTCCCACGTGAAGCAATGAAGATGGGTCAAACGTAATTTGAGGGGGAGGGGGAAAAAAAATCTTGGATGCCTTAGCTTTTCTAACCAAATCCTAACAATTCTCCAGTTTATTATCACTAGGCACAAATAATTGCTCCATTGCCAAACAAGGTTTCCAGACAAATCAGCTATGCGTTTTTTTGGCTAGTATTACTCGAGGTATCAGTCTACCTGAAGCTAAGTACAGAATTTACAGCACCGAGTTGTGCTCAGTTTCCATAGGTAACACCTGAGGAGACTTAAACACCTTCCGAAACAGGCACATCATCCTGGTAAGGATTCACTCATGCTCTAGAAGTGGAGTGGTTTAGCGGCTTTGCCCCACATGTGCCCATGCCTGGCCCCCAGAGCAGCCAGATGGGAGATGCTGATGGACATCCCCTCTGACAGGGAGAAAACTAGCTCCAAACAAGTGCCCAGGCAGAGGACAACAGCAACATTGCCTGGTGCTCTGCTTTGCATAGGACATCTCGGTGTGTGCACTCAGAAGCCATCCAGTCCATGCAGCTGCGCAGCAGATGCAAGAGGCAAGCGCAGATTGGACCTTAACTGCCAGAGATATACCCTCCTAGTGGCACAACTTTAACTACCTTCCTTTAGATAAAGTATGGGGTTTGGTACCTCCAGATTGAGCTTGAAACTAAGAAGGGATCCTCAGGATTTACCTAGAAGATTTAAGTGGGATTTGTGGAAGCACAAACCAAAGCACCTGATGGTGATTGCAAGAGCTTCAGTCCTTCTGCATCACAGGAGGAACTAGAACAGGAATTGGTCTTCCAGGGAATTTAATGCAGGTGTGCAGTTAGCCTTTGAAAAGTCTGATATAAGGCCAGTAACTTTTGAGCATCCCTCCTGCTTTTGCAGAGGCAGTCCTCAAAAAGAAAGAGTCAACAGTCTTCTCTTAAGAAAAGGCATCAGGTGAAAGATTTAACAAAATCAAGTTCCTTCTCTCTTTTGTCCATTTTGACTGAATGGAGATGCACAACTGCAGGTGATCTGGATCTTACGGAGAGAGACTTTGCTAGAACAGCAAGGCTTTTTTAATTGCCATTATTGAGAAAAGGCTTAGAGAATGTATGTCAGCCTCAATTTCTAAAGACAGATTAGGAGATTTACACTCATCCAAAAGACTTTTTCCACTGCCACAGATCGCACAATACCTTTATCAAAGCTAGTCTCTTTTTGCAGTATTGTTTTGCCTATTTGTGTTTGCTAGAACAACAGCAATGACATGACAATTAGTGTCTGAAAGAACTGTACTGCACATTTATTTTCTGAAAAATAGAGTCTAGGTCACTTATTTGTCCATACTGTAATAGAAATTTCATGATTTCTTACCTCCTCTTTTTTTAAAAACAAACAAACAAGCAAGCAAACAAAAAAAAAAACAACTCTAGGGAGCTGTGTGCCTGCTCTAAGCCTTTCTAAGCACAGACCTCTGTAAACCTTACTGGAAGCTTCACATACAGACTAAAGTTAGATCTGAATTCCTAATTAATTTCCTGTAAGGTAATCCGTCTTATATCCCTATCTTGCCTTTGTGAAGAGTCTCAACTGTATCTTCTGAAACAGTGTCCAAACATGCCCTTTGATATTTTCTATTAAGCTTCAGCTTTTTAAAAATAGTTTTGTCAATATCTTGGTTCCCAGAAGAGACTAAGAGGCTAATCCTGCCTCCCCGACAAACCCAGACAATGAACATCGTAGCATCTGTAGAAGAGTCTCCCTACCAGGCTTCCTTCCATAACCAACCAGCATAACCCACTAGGCAAGAAAAAAATTTTTTTATTTTCAAACCTCACGCTTTCTGTTCTTAATACATTTTGAAATTAATCTGAAGGGGATAAAGCTATCTTCACCTGGTACCATTGTCTGAGACTCAAACCTTTCTCTTCAAGAACTGCACTTTCAGCCCCGTCCCACTCCTTCTGGCCTATGGCTCAGTATAAGTTTTCCAGCTGTATATCACAGCCAGGGATGATTTTCAACAAAGCTCTACCTTTACAGTTAACAAAGCAGGGCCAGCTGGTCCTCCAGGGTCTTACAGGTTGCAGAAGTTCTCCTGCAGAGGTCAGCTCAACCTTTCATGTTTGCAAAGAGGTAATTTGGTTTCTATGTTGTTTATTCTTTCCACTGAGGATCCAGGGTATGGCAGAGAGTTTTCAGAAAAGGAGAGTATTAACTTTTGCTGTAACTCTGCAAATTGCCTTGCCTTCTTGCTGAAGGTTGCAGCAGGCTCTGGCTATATGATCTGTGTGATGGCTCACTTCCCAGAGTTGCGCTTTTTGCCACTCGACAACCAGAAGAGGGGCGCAAGACTGGAGGGTGACAAGAACCATCCACACATCACTGAACCGTCTATAAAGGAAAGGATGAAGATCTTGGGTTTTATTCCTTTGAGAGCACCTATTTCTCTATATTTTAAAGAGAAGCAAGCGGAGCAAAGTGGAGGAATAATTAAGGGAAGGCAAATAGGAAGGAGAAAAACAAAATCCAAAAAATCATATTAGTACATGATAAAATTGGACACAGTTTACATAGAACTTTAAAGAAAACACCCCTGTTTCTTCCAAAAAACTTTCAAGATAAATGCTTTTTTCTTCACAACACACCTTATAGTCAGGCTGAAAATGTTAGTGATTATTTAAATGAAATTAATGGGTTTGTTTTGCCTTTTTTTAAAAAAAAACTGAAAATTGGATTGTTTCTAAATGAAAACTTTTGACACCTATTCTGGAAAACTAGAAACTGAGTGGTGAGGTATTCAAAACTCCTCAGGACACTGCATTTCAGAACATTTTTGTGAAATCATTTAGGGCTCCGTTTAGGGTTTTGTCTGAAAATGAGTTCAGATCTAGAATCTGGCCCAAAAAAATATGTGGGCTCCATTTTGGCCTGTGTGCCAAGCTCTTACAGAGGCTGGCTGGCAGGCTTTTGGTCCTGCTCTGATAGTGGGTCAGGGTGAGACAAGGGCAAGCTCCTGAACCCAGAAACTCAGTATCGCTTTCAGATCCACCAGTTCAGATATATTGTATGATCTCAGAGGTAACTGGCTTCGTTATTTTTTAGATAAATATTATACGGGGTTCAAGGTGGCAACTAGATACCTGTGGAGAACTACATACATTAATGTCTTTCTTTTATTATAAGTCTTCTGGTGCAAGACAGATATCCTACGCTATTTCTATACTATCAGGCATATTAGGTGTGAGACCTGATTATATTTTTGGGCCCTTCCATTAATAATAATAAAATGTAAGAGGAAATAAATAATAAATATTGAATGTTTTGTGCAGAATCACAGCTGAAGATTGCACATATATGGGATCTTATCCCAGCTAGGAAAACAGATGATGCTTTAAGGGTCTATTTTTTGACTTTGGAAAGAATGTATGTTTCCCATTAAAAATGGCAAACTAATAGACTTTGTTGCTATGGGACATTCTCTCATAATTTTTCTTCTCTATGTTCATTCAGTCTGCAGCTTATACATCTAACAGTGATTTGGCAAAGTGCTTTTGAGCTCATATTATTGAGGATCAATTTTCCTTCAGCACCTAAGTAACTACAGTAACTGAAAATTCTCTCTTCAATATCTGCTTAAACATAACTTGCCCTTAAAATTTGTAATCAGGGCAAATTTCAAACTTGGACTCTGAAAAATATTTTTCTGCTAGGTAGCAGCTTTTCTTTACCCTTTCTGAGCTTCCTTTCTATTCTCTTTCAACAAGCGTTAGTACAAGATGGTTTTACTGATTTCTGTAGCACAGGAAATAGTCATCACACTTACATGTGCAATTATTTGTGGAAGAAACAGTGTATTTTCTACATCAAGGTGTCTTTGCAGAAACAGCAAGGATCCCCAGATCCTTTCTGTAGCCAAAACAGATAAAACTGACAACATCTTTTGGACGTAGGACAACAAAAAGAATATGCAACACTTCTGTGTCAAGAGAAAGTTTAAACTGAAACTAGGTACAGATCCAGTTCATTTTGCTTTAGTCTTTGATATGATTAATATTTTTTTGGGCTGAAGGAATGCTTCTGGGAAGGTCTGCATGCCCTAGAAAATCAAAACATGAACAAGTTCTAAGGTTTTCTAACCCCTTTTACCACTGGCTGTCCCTGAGTGATTACATGCTCCAGAAACTTCTTTCCAATTGCTAATTTCAAAAGATATACTCATTTGAAAACTGAATAGGAGCACCTCATGAGTTCTTTGGCCTACTGCTCAAAGTCTATATGATGAAGGCTTTCAGACATTTTTGCAGTTGACACTGAGAATTAATTTAAGTGCCTGATAATTAGACTCAAAAAAAAAAAAAAATCAAAGTGAAATAAATGGGAGCAGGCAATGCGAATGTGGAAACCTCACTACCTACAGCCCTTCTTTATCAGAACAAGGGACTTTCCCTTACAGCATTTGTCTTCTTTGCATTAATTATTCCGATCCCTGTAAAAGTGGCAAGACTGGTGGAAACTTCAGTTGTCTACAGCAAACAGTAATGAATAGTTTTGGCTGGGTTCAGATATTGCAGAGCTCCCACGTGACTACAGTTGCTTCCCTAATTCCTATCTCTCAAAATTAAAAAGTCTACCAATAGGCTGGGCAGCCAACCCCTGTGCCTAAACTGGTCTCTTCCCCTGGTGTCTTCCTTTAATAGTGAAGCAGCATATTTGCTAAAATGCAGAGCCAAAGTGGAAGAGACCGTCTGACCAAGAAGATGACTGTGTTCAGAGAGTGCAGGTCAATATTTGAGCCTTCCCCAATTTTCCTGTGTGACCTTGTTTAAATTACAGTATTCCCTTCAGTTTTGCATCAGTTTAAAAAAAAAAAAAAGACAGGACAAAAAAATTTTTCCCTACCCACCCTCTGTATATCTTGCCTGTACGATGTTGTAGTTTTAGGTGTGTGGACAGATATGATCTTGGTTATCACTAAGTTTTCTATGTGATACTGCAAACACACCACATCCCCCCTCCCCAAATCCAGAATAAAACTGTATCATATTAAAATCTAACTGTAGACTGAGGCCAGAAGCTGTATACACCAATTTCTGCTTTGACTTCACAGTTCCACAAAGCTTGAGAGGCTACTTGCAGCATAAAACCCTTATAACAACTTTGTTGACGCTTTATCTTTTAAAGATAAGACTTATTAAAAACAGGGCATCCTTTAAATGGCAGCATTTTTTGTATGTACAGCTTTCATCACTTCGAAATTATTATGCAGTTATTTCACACAGTCCAAACCTTCCAGCAAGCTGCACAGCACTGGGGGCAGAGGCAGTGAGAAGTCAAAGCTGGAGGCACGCAAGCGCAGGGAGCGGGAGCCGGAGGCCCTGCAGGGCAGGGAAGCTGCCAGGGTTGGCTTCCACTGAGGCTACCTGTGCCGGCGCGCTGCTACTGCTGCTGCCAAATGGCTTCTTTTTATAGCTAACCCAGGGGTAACGCATGTGAAAGTACAGTACTAATTATTCTCAGCCTTTTTGTTCCTTAAATGAAATCTTCACAACTGAAAGAAAGATCCTTTAGAGAAAGGCTTCACTTGAAATTAGTATGACCCTCAAGCTTTCAGGAATTGATATTGAATATGCCTTACCTACACACAGTTTAACACAGATAGTTGGCGCACAGAGTACAGTTTCTCTTTCAGTGATGAGGCTGTTTATTATTTCCTCTTTTAACCTGCCAGGCACTTAAAATATTTCTTTTGGCAGGGCAAAAGAAAAACCACACATACAATTTAAAAAAAAAAAAAAAAAACAAAACAAACAGCTCAATCTATCTTGAATCAGATGAAGAATGTAAAATGTGATATTCAGACAGCCTTAAGAGGTTCTTAAAGAACAAACCTTCAGGGAAAAAAAGCAAAATTTATTTTAGTCCTTGTTTTTCCAGTGGAGTAGTCATTTTCTAACTGCCGAGACCCAAAAATTTAGGGGACAGTTTTTAAAGAGACATCCAGGGATTTAGCAATGCCATTTTGTCAAGGCTAAATCTCCCAGAACCTCCTGCCTAGTGAAGGCATAAGCTAATGTATGCCATAATTTTATACAGACAGCCCCGGAGTCTCTTGCTGCTGAATTATTTATTTGTGAGACTAGTTGTTTTTTGTCAAGGCAGATAATGGGGAAAATGTTCCCTGGGAAAAGAAAGATAATAGTCATGCTTTTAGTCTAAAAAAGAATCCCACTCTATATATTCAATGATATTTTTACTCTTTGAAGTTGAAGACACTTAATAGTTGGTCTTAACAGGTGAAAGAACACTTAAAAGATTGAAAGATCTCAAAAGATGTATTTAAACTGAGGAATATTCTGTTTTGGTAAAGCATTCTGAAATTATGTGCTTTTGCAAACCTAAGCACACCGTTTTACTGAAGAACTAATGATTTTTCATGAAAAAATGTAATATCCTCATGCCAAAATTTTCAGCTTTTGTTACTGATAGCAATAAAAAGGGAAAAAAGGACATGGGGCAGTTCAGGGAACTTGGTGGCCTCAAAATACAGGGAAAAGAAACTCTAGGAAGAAGTGTTGCTGTTCACAGCCAGGCACCTCTGAAGCAGCGTACCTTCCCCAGCAATTCCCTTGACAAGGTCTCAACACTTGCCCCAAATAAAGCCCCAGAGTGAAATCCAGTGTCGCATTAGATATGCACCTTTCACTGTACCCTGGAGGGCATCCCGATATTACTGAGGGAAGGATGCCAAATTGCAAACCCTGCCTAGGCAGAAATTTGTGTGCGTATTGATCAACGTCTGTGGTAACTACCAGCTTATGAATATAATTTATCATTTGTTCTCTAGTGGCCTGATCTGGTTTTGGATAAAGCCAGTGGAAAAACTCCTGCCAACTTCACTGGCAGCTAAATCAGGTCATAGATGGAAAGATACAGAATTTCTAACAAATTTCAAAAGCACAGGAAAACAAGTAGGCAAAGACAAGATTATTTCTGACTGTCGGTTAAAAGAATCAGAAATGCCCTTAAAAGTCACCTGTTTAATCAAAACATGTTTAGTCAAAACTAAACTTCAAGCATGAGCAGCTTATATATTATATGACTTCTGTAGCACATCAGGGATAACTATTAGCTACATAAACTTTTAATTGTGGCAAATATACATATAGGCTAGAACTGGATCTGCACTGAACAACAGAATTGGTTTGCTTCTGTCTGTCGATATCGCTAAAACACAGTTACAACAAGGTTGAAAGTAGACAAGTAGACATCAGTAACTTTCAGCTGGGCTCAGACATAACACACAAATGGAGCTCTAATGTTATAATGCAGATTTAGAAGTAAACAATGTCTCAGGGAAAAAATGAGGTGGATGGGGGGGAATGCATGTCATCATCCTACATCTACTCTATGGCACAGGCAAGTTTATCAGTTGCCTGAGGCAGGAGACTGCCAGAAGCCAACAAGAAATAACAGGAAATATTAGGTGGTGGTTCCTGCTATGGGAGACAGGAGACCTTGGTAGGGGTAAGGATCTCTGGCCCTCCTATGGGGTAGGAAGAGCAACCCCGGCTCCATCCAGATACACCTTCTACTTCCCCTACTCCTACCCCACGCTACTGAGAGGCTGCAGCTGCCTCAGATGTATCCTTTACCCAGTAGCTAATAAGTGCCATTTTCAACTGGAAAAAAGTCTGAATACATGCTCATCTTTAGAGTGAGCAGCAGCCTTTGAAAATACACTCATACAATACCTAGAGTGTAACAACTGGAGACAAAGTGTAGCTGTTTAAAAAGGCTATAACGGAACAACCAATTTAGTTATTAATCTATTCTTGGAAATAGAGAAGTACCATCATAGCTTATGCTTTCCAGATGACTGCTCTAATCAGACCCTGTAAGTCAGAAAGAGCTCAATTTTTTCCCTGTGATCTTTATATTCTTCATTAAGCTGACAATCAGCATGAATTAATCAACCCTTAATCTGTTCATTCTAGGAGAAAAAAAAATTCATATAAACGATTTTTTTCTGTTTTCTCTAGAGTCTCTAATTCATCCATATTAGGCCTTGAGAGATGGGGGAGCTGCACAGAAAGCTCTCTTCTCCCACTTGTGCAAATCCTTCCCTAACCCAACAGCCGCTTGCTGTGCCGCATATAGTCAAGTTCAGCAAGGTCCTCAGTATATGCTTCACTTCCAGCATATGAACTGTCTCATTAAAGTCAGTGCTTCACCGTAATCTCAGAGGGTGAGAGAATCCCCACGTGGCTTTTTTCTCATCACCCAGAAATCATAACATCTTGATTTAGCCAAGGAAGTCCCTGACCACAGCCGGGAGGGAGGATACTCAGAGAGGAGGGAAAGAAATAGGGCAGGTGTAGAGCGCTTCTCTCCCTCACGTGATCTCCAAGCCTCCGGCAATCAGGAATTTAGGGGCTTCCTAAAACAGAGGCTGCACCCAGACCACCATGTTTAATAGCAACAGATAAAGATGTAAACAACTCTGCAAGTCCCCTCCCGTACAGGTAAGTTATAATAAACACCACGTTCTCTAATTCAGCATACCACTTCTAGTATTAGTTACATATTTTGATATTTTTAGGCTGAGTTTGCTCCCTTTTGACTGCACTAGCAAAACCTGCAACAATTTGAAAGCAGAAGCCATTTGGATCTGGAAGCATCTACGTGTTGTCCCTAATATCTGAATCTGAGACTACGACAATCATAAAAAGTATTATGACCACAGATGTTCCTTCAACTCTTATTTGCCCAAAACAACACCACCAATGGCATTGCAACTTGCAAGACTTTCAAACAGAGAAACCTTAAAAACATTGTGTAGCCTACTAGAGTGTGGCCAATGGAGTTGCAAAATTCAGGGCTTTTTTTTTAAGCTTTTAGGGAATTGCACTGTAGAATAAACATGTAGACCATTTGCAGTAAAGCACTGTGAATACCACTGCATACATCAAATTCTTCCCGGCCTACAGCTCACATGATGTTGTGTGTTGTGTTCAGATGATGGCATTAGCGCTCTCTCGCCTCTAAAATAAACTTAAGGAATTTAAGAATTGAAGAGTGGATTGAGAGATATATTGTTTCCAATTACGTTTTCTGTTTTGCCAATAGAGCCAGCTTTTCTTCTCAGGCAAAAATCTAAGGCATAGTTAAGGAGCAGGTGGATTGCGCGCGTTCCCCTCAGACATATAGCCTACTATGCATATGCTGGGTGAATATTCCATAGCGCTCAGCTTGCGCAGGCTGCTTTCATTAACCCAGTGTTCCACTTTATTATCTGCCTAAAAATAGCAAAGTGATGTAATTGTCAGATTTTTCAAAAGAAAAACACAGATCAATTCTCCTAATTGAGCCAGCTATGTTTCTTGCACTTACCTTTCAGAGGTGTTGGCTGCCTCCAAGCCAGCCTTTATGAACATTTTTATGGATCAATTTTATATGGAAACAACCTGAGCATTAGAAGTGGCTCTTCTTTAGGTTTTAGGGGAGTTGACATTTCAGTCACTAGCAACCCTGCATGCAAAACATCTTTGAATCACTGAATGTGTGATTACATCTTTCTACAGGCCTTCCTCTAATGGGAAGTCAGTGTTCCATTTACAGCAGAAGGGCTGAAATGGATTAAAATTTAAAGAGCTGTCATGATTCACCCCACAATAATACAAATAAAACACAAGATCTAATTTGCAGCACCTTCCTGATCTACAGTGCTATTGTACCCAAAAATTACCCATCGGGCAAATTACAAGGGAAGGTGCCTTCCCAGGATCTTCTGAAGATATATGTGAAAAAGAAAAGTAATTTTCAGCAAGAACCAGATTGTAAGAGGCTTGTGGGCAAGCAAACAAGCATGTGCATGGGTAGGCGGTGCGCAGGGAAGGAGGAGGTAGGGAGCAAGTATTGAAACCCTGTCACTTGTCCTTTGCCTTGCACGGCCTGCGTAAGGACCTTTTGTAATTCTACTTCCAGCACTTGTGTGGAGGAGTAAAGAGGAAGAAGAAAGGAGAGAAAGAGATGTATGTCTGTGTGTTGCTCCTAAATATTATGGTATTTAGGAGTTTTCATATAAAGGAACAAGTACCATCTGTACCCCACTTTTTAGAACTTGAAGTAAAACCTATGCAGAAAGATCTTTCTTCAGAAGAAAAGCCCTTACATTTTCAAGGACAGCCACTGGCCATTTAAAATTATTTAGCAAAGATACCTTGTGACCAAGCAGGTAACATAGCTACAGAGATAGCCTTGGGCTGGCAGGTTCCGCTATGGAAAGGGTCAGACGTGCTGCTAGTGAGAGGGAGAAAAGGACAGATGAAGTTCCTTCCTCCCATTTCATTCTTTCCATCAAGGCCAGCACCAGCTGTGCTGTATTGTTTAGTTTGTCAGACTTAATTTGTTTTTTCCGTGTCCTCATTTACACCACACACACCCCCCCTCAGCCTGATTCAGCTTTTGCTTTTTGCTTGGGGCTAAACTGAGGTAGTTATGCTGGAACAGAGGACAATAAACTTTCGCAGCATTTCTCTATTTTTGCTATTTTTATAGCCAAGTTAATTAGGTAGAAATATGAGCCGTTAAAAAAAAAAACCCTGAACTATGTATGCAGGTAAATGGACTCCTCACCCTCCCTGTATGTTTGGATTTTACTTCCTTTAGCTTTGCCTGAAGTTAGAGTTGCACTATTAGCTGTTCACTTCACACTCGGAGTCCATTTTCCCTTTTAGCCAATTGGCCTCATTCAGAGCTCCTACCATCTTTCTCTATCAGACTAAAATTCCCTGATTACCATCACTAGAAAGCTGTCAGTGTACTTGTTCTTTAAAAAGAGAAGATATCACCACTTCTTTTTTTTTTTTCTTCCCCTTACTGTTTTTGCAGGAGTGGGGTAGGGTAGTGGGGGATGACTAGCTACAGATGGTTTTCAACAAGGGGATGATAATAGGACAGTGTCTGCAGGCTGGGGAGAAATACAGATTTGATGTATTAGCTGTTACAGCTAAAGGCTAGGTCCATAACACAAAAGTCACATTTGCTTGTGCAGGGGAATACTTATCAGATTGCCAGTGATCGGATGACAGCTCATGCAGATGAGGTGCTGTTAACAAGCATGTGAATGCCCACAGTGCCCAGGTAAAGCCCTGAAGTAAACTTTTACCTGAAGTAAAGTTTTTTACCTGAAGTAAACTTTACTTTACCTGAAGTAAACTCTTCACCAGCACGATCTATTGTTAAATGTACCAACCCTTTCAATAGTTTGTATTTGCTTGGGAAGGAAATAAATGCATGTTTTCTAGTAAGGAACTGCTACCTTGAACAGCCTCAGGGATTTCTGAGAGATTTTATTTCTGATGGCTTATGTTAGAGCTATTTCTCATGTAGCAATGGCTGAACTTGAGTAAAATCTATCAGGCTTATTCTCCACTCTCTTACACCAGCTCCAGGCTAACACAGCACAGCAATTTCACATCCAGCACTGAAGTTGGGAATTAGGTCCTCTCCATTAAACTCAGCTGAAGCTTCTGATTTTTACTATTATACAGGCTTGTAACTCTGGTGATCCCATTTAGGTGAAAAGCTTTTCTCTCCAAAACCAATTTAATCTATATTCTCACACCCAGAAATGTACACAACAGTTGTTACCTAGTGCAGATTCTCCCACATTTTTATATAGCTAAATAGTTCCCACTGTAGTTATAAGAATGTATTATTCTTCTATTTCCCTCAATCACCCAGTGCGCTTTTGTTTTTCCAGCTTTATATGTAGCTTAAAGGCTGTAACACTGCTAGAAACCTGAGGAGAGTGCTTAAACGTAAGAGATTCCCCAAATCAACTTTGATGGAATTAAATATTAGAGCAGCACAGTGAGCATATGCCTAAAACCCACCTATACTTCTGTGTAGACCAGCATTACAGCCACAGAATGTGTTTTTCATCTGTCTTTCACCATGGAAGATGCAGTTGTGTTACAAATGGAGCATTTCAAATCTCAAAAGCAAAAAGTCAATTGAGAAATCAAGATATGAAAAAAAAAAAATGGTTACTTAACACACAGTTCACTTCAGAAAAATAGTAGAGAGAAAATACTCAGAAAGCCAACAATTAATGTTATTTCATAAAAACTTCCTTATTGGGTTCATGGAAAGACTAGATTACTTTTGATGAAAATTAGCTATATCTCTCACATAGCATTTTATGCTTGCAAATATCTGTTCTAGCTTAATGAAAAGGAGAAAAAAACATCAGAATGATAATTGGATGGCACCAACTCCCCTCTCCCCCCATGACTACTGAAGCAAAGTTCTTATGTCATGGAAATGTTTCACAGTGCATAGTGCAGCCCATTAAAGTGATAATCAACGTGAAAAAACGACTCAAGTAGGGACAAAAAGAATAGTAATCTTGATTTATATTGAAGAACTAAATGTTTTGGAATAGCCTAATTATTACTTTTTGGCCTCTTCTTGCTGTTGCAGGTCACTAGGTTATGACAAATATGAAGAGCAGCTGTGACATTTGCCAAATCATGGGATCATTTGGAACCAGCAAATCCAGGAGAGATGTCAAATTATGCAGATGATGAAAACTTTAAACAAAGTGAGTTATTTCAGTTGACTCTTGTTTCCAGGAAATTCAAATAAAGAAATCTGTTTCCAGGAAATGGAAATAAAGAAAATGGCCCAGCTTTATTTTAAGCTATGTGCATCTCTCCTCCCTACTCCTTCAGAGAGTATTGCATGAGTTTCATTGGTCTCTCAACTAACCCACAACCCACACACCATAGAGAAATAAAATACCAAGTTAATTATGTAGCCCAGAGACATCCCTTTTTCACTATTGCTATCAATCTTTTTCTCCAGATGGTGTTGCCTCCCTTCAGTTGCTCCATTGTTTCCTTCGTTATGCAAGTGGTTTCTTGATTAAAATTTGTCAACTCCCCTTCCCCTAAGCATTCTCCAAATTCAAATAATACTTGCAGTTGTTAAATGTAAAAAAACCCCAAACATACACCTCCCCTCCCCCCCCCGCCCCGACAGTCACTCACTAAAAATATTAAATGGAGAATGGAAACGTGCATTTTGTCTCTACGTTCTCCCACAAGACAGATGTAGAAGAGTTTATCAGTAATATGCCCAAGGCCAGATGCTTACCTGGAGCAATACAGTTTCACTGTCCCCTGGCTCACTGTCCCCTCTATCTATCTCTCTGCATCTGCCTGTTCTCTGTTGTTAGCATAGTAGATAATTGAGCTATCTTTATTTTCCAGCTTTTATACATATGTATACATTTTTAATCCTTAGGAACCCCTGAAACAAGCTATTTTCAAAGGAAACATTACAATTTGCATTGTCCCCCTAGTAACAGAGGAATATTTTCACTATGCAACTCAGGGTAGTTCTCATGAAAGTGTATTCGTACACCAGTAGAGGTGATTTTTAGAAGATTTGTAGTTTTAAATATTAAAAAGAAAACCCTGAAATACAGAGGGTTCAGTAACTTGTATTCAAATTTTCTTCATCTAAAATGCTGGAATGAAATCCTCTCAATAGCAAGTTTCTTAAGAAGTCTTTGAGCATGTTGTGGTTCTGCTTGGGGAAGAAGTCTCAGGAGGATGGCTCTTACAATATCATGTCAGTACTGCCTCTAGTCTTGGCCAGACCATACCAAGAACCACAGCCATGTAGAGACCAACAGCAGAGGAAAAAAGCACATTTTGAACATTTTAAAACTCAAAAAAGATATGCAGCTGGATACTGGGAAAGAGCACACAATTTTTTTGTTTATCCACTTCAAACCTATCCGTTCCTCTCTATGTGCCCATTTTCAGGTTCCACTCTGAAGTGAAGAAGCCATGTCGCTATAACTTGCCTCTATGATAGCTCTAGGAAAACTAAAGAAAAAATTACGCAAATATTTGCTTCAAGACACACTTCAGATACATTTCACAACATCTGCATTTGTAAAACTGGATGAATGAATATTTTTTGCTACTTGAAGTTAAAGGAATGGTAATCATTTCCTTTATGTTAGTCACTGGGCATAAAATAGCAATATGAAACTCTCTCAAGGTTTTATTATTACTCTACATATCAACGAATTATAGCTTTTTAAGCAGACTTACTAAATTTACTTATCTTTTCCTGTCTATATGATATATATAAAATGCTGCAAGACTGTCAGAAATAGAGCTTGGCAGGAAGGTAAAATATTTTACTTTTCAAATGACAGGCTTATGGGTTTTTTTCTTGGGGGGGGGGGTTGTTTTTTTGTTTTTTTGTTTTTTTTTTTTTTTCAAAATGCAGCTCCCGTAGTTTGAGGAACATTTTAGTGTGAAATTTTTGAGTCCTCAAAATCAGTGGTAAAAGCCTGATTGACTTCTTTCAGTCAGAAACTCTCTTTTCTCTTCAAGGCCTCTGTCAAACACTTTACCTCCAATGTCTTATAAGTGGCCCTAAATTCACCAATTCAAAACCACTTGTTCAGTCAAGTAAGGTTTTCTCACATTCCAGCATTCATCCGTGCAGCATGCATATAGGCCAGAGCCAGGACTTTGATTTTTCAAAGGTGACTACAGACTCAATTTTGACATTTCAGCAAGGAAAAACAAACCTTTTGCCTGTATTTGGAAGTGGGGAAGCAGAACAGAAAGTCCTAAAATGTTTATGTACTTTCAAAGTCTTAGTTCGGTTCTTCTCCATTGCTTGAAACTTGCAGAAAACACAACTGGACGTTTTATGAATGCTTCATTTTCAAACATGTAGTATTATAACTATACTGATGCACTGTGCCATATGTCAATGTGTTGGCCATGGACAGTGAGAAGACTGGAGGTCACAGGAGCTCAGTGAACCTGAAAGGCATGATGCATGCTGTGCGTGCATAATGTCTGCTAGGAGCTTGTGTCTGAAGTCTTGGGTTCTACTTCAGTTCAGAAAAAGAGATGCAGACATTTACATATTTTATCCCAGTTTAGCCCTACTTCTAGAACTATAGGTCACAGTCTACTGTACTTTTAAAAAATGACCTTTTCTGGTGTTTCCAGCTTTTCGAGGTGCCACTGTCATGTTAATCTTTTCCCAGAAAGTACCTATAATACTTCATGATGTGATTTATTTTGACAGTCAATGTGTAACCACAGCGTGTGCTGGCTTAAATATGTTCTGAGGGGCCTGACCTGCCTTTTTTGGTACATTTTGTGAAGGTCTGATTTGCTTTATATTAGCTGGCCTGAACACCAGTAACAGTCTTAGAAGGGAAGCACAGAACTCTTGTCAAAAAGGCAAAGTAAATCAGTAAAGACTGCCCTGAGCTCCAGCCATGACACTGGTACTGAAAACCGAGATAGTTTAAAGAAAGCTTGGAGGTGTATACACTACTGCTATCACTGCAGTGAGTCTGTACCTTTAGCTCTGCTCCTTCCAGAGGCTAGAAAAAATTTCACTTCTAAACCCAGATTTCAGGTTCACTCTCAGCTTTTGTCTTGTGTTAGAGTAAGTGATGCAGTTTATACTTTTGTGTCCTTCCCATGCAGCCCTAAGCCATTTATTTCATAGTATACTAGACAGGGCCAAAGACTGCGATGTTTGAAACAGCAGCTTATGCAACTGTTAGCCCTTTAACCAGAGAACTAAAAGCTTAAAAGCTTGCAAAGCCTGATTGCAGTCCATGTCTTTGATTTGCATAATCGGTCTAATAAAGGGGATGAGAACATAGTAGGAAAATGAATCCTGAGAGGTCCCGACATGTTTGTTTCCAGGCAAATTTTCAAAAGCTCCTATGTGGGGATGTAGGATGGAAGATATGGTCTGAAATGTCTAAGATTACAAGTTGCAATATGAAATCACAGGAACTAGAACAGCAAGCTGTGAAAGTCCAACCAGCATGGAAAGGATTAGCCATTTAAATGAAACAAACACAACCAGAAACGTATTATTCCAAACTAAAAGTTCTGGCAGGATACACACTTGACAAAAATCTATCTAGTGAACCTTTATTTGCATTTTCAAAGGAAGCACATCATCCAGTCCCAACAAATGGATTTCTTATTTTACTGTTTCTATGACAACTGTTTGCCTTTCAGAGGTACCAAATGAAATGAATGGTGAAAAACCACTTTGTATGGTAAATTGATTCCCAGTTCTTTATCCCCATCATACAGCACTGCTTCACTCAAAGGTGCTTAGTGGTTTGAGCTGTATCATGTTTCTAAATAGATTTTTGTACTCTTTTCATATAGAACATTAATCCTAGACCATGAACATCTGAGGCCTTAGTAAAAAGTTTTTTACGTGTTTTAGATTTGTGTCTGTAACAGAGTCTTAATTTACATTACATCATAAGACAAAAGTATTCTCTAGTCTTTGCAGACCATCATCAACAAATGACATGATTTTTTAAAGGTATTCTGATATTCTTGGTGGGGTCATATATTGTCCTCCTCTGATCAAACATTAAAATAAACTAATTATTCCATACAGGATTATACAAATGAAATTTTGCTGTGGCTGTCATTGTCTGAAGACACAGGAGAAACAAGTATTACAGACAATTTTTTTTTTTTTTTTTTTTTAAACTTAGAAAAGCTGGAAGGTATACAAACACTTCCTTATGTCTGAAACAGAGTCTGCAGATTCAAAAGCTTAACTGGGTTACAGAATTCATTTTTCCTCCAAAGTGGATGTGATTTTTATTTGTGCTTTCTATGGGATCCTATTTAAATTACTTTGAGCTTCTTTTCCATTTATATTGACCAACTGTAGCTCCCACTACTGCACTGAAGGAGAGAGAAGCTGTCACATCACTCAACAGGGCATCACAGAAATGCCCTTAAGGTGGCTATTCTTCTCTTTCTGCAGTTGTTCTTCAAATGCTCCATGATCCTATTATTTTCTACAGGTCCAGCTTAACAGTTGGAGTAAACTTCCCTGTCTTGTATCCCTGTCCCACTCTTATGGTGAAAGGCCAAGTATATTTTAGGAGATCTTGGCAGGAACATTAAATGAACGAAAGAGTTCAGGCCAAGAAGATTTAATAGAAAACTGCCACATGAAGAAACTGAGGGAACTGAATCATAGTTTCTGCATTTTTCTCCTAACACAATAGCCCATTTGCAAGTTTTCAGGTATGGGACATTTGGGGGAAGATGAATGACATAGCAAGCTTGTATGAAGAACAGCTCATGCTGGAGGGGGGAGCCTTTCTTGCTTACTTGCATATTGATAAAATGATACCTCACAATGCTATTTTGCAGGGATTCTTCAATGCCGTGTCAAATGTAAATAAGCAAGAATACTTACATCAGAAGTGAGTACGTCACTGAAGTTAGCTCACACATTTTTGTATGTGCCATAGGATCATTAGTCAGGGCGTAAGAACCGCTGCCTTGAATAGGTCCAAGTCTTCAATCAAGCAGAATGAACTTGAACTTAAATTTCCAGTATCCCAGGTTACTGCTCTGTCTATTGACTTTCACTCTGGAAGTATCATCATGTCTGAAGAAACTTTCCCCTCCCCTCATAAAATAAATGTAAAAGTGAAAGCACATTCCTTCCTACAAGAGGTTTGAACTTTGAGAAACTACCTTTTCCCAAGGACAAGAAGTCATAACTAACCTTAGAAAACCAGTCTATTTGGATTCTACAGACTTTCCTCTGTTACAATAAATAACAGGGTACTTAGAATACAATGTGTAGTTGAAACAACAGATTGACATATGTGATTTCTTATGGATATAAAAACCGAGATCCTTAATTTATGACCTAACTGGGAGAAAAAAAGTGTGTGTGTTTGTGTGTGTGTGTGTGTTTGTGTTTGTGTGTGTAGAGACCATCTTTTTTTGCAAGGCCAAATAATAAAGAACTGCACTACTTTGCATATAAAAATGTTATCACTACAGTTTTCTAGAATCTGTGCCTTCTCACTGAAATCTCACACAAAAACTACTGAAGTTTTAAATCTGGTACATATCTCAGGCTTGTAAACAGGAATAACAGTGGCGAGCTTGTTATGAACATTACCTGGCTCACTAAACAGAAATGAAGTATTTTTTCACTGCTATTGCTATGGGCCACTCCTCTGGTTTCACAAAACACTGTTAGGATGCAGCCCTTGGGACACGGCCCTGAAAAACAGTGCCTCAAACACTCATACATCAGCAGTGATGGCTGAATTAAGCCAGGCAATAGCCAATAATACCATTAACCACAAAAAGTTGATTCCTAATGAAAAATAAGCTTCAGAGCTCTGCAGGGGAAAACACACTCCATGAATAATGAGATACTGCAGAGCGGGCTGAGAACGCACTGTAACCGCCCCATCTGCTGGTGCGGGCTAACACTGCACACAGCCGCTGTGGAAATTTCTAGTTAACGCAGAAACTGGTTAAGTGTTTTGGCTTGTGTTTGGGTCATGTAATATCTGGTTTCATGCATGGCTCAAGAACAGCCCTGGCCAGGTCAGCCCCAGATCACCAGGCAAGAGAGCAGAGGGCAAAACACTGCTGGCTGCCTGGTTTGTTCCCAAACCCCTGGCAATAATATCTGCTGCTTATTAGTAAGCAATTTTGTCCCTATGTGTAAACAACTGTGGCATCTCCACCTTCTAAGAGACACGGCATTTGGCGAGCGTGATGCAAGTAAATACCAGCAGTTGATCAGCTCCAGCCTACTGATACACCAGCCAAGTCTTTCATGATCTATTAGGGATGTATCGTGACTACAGTTGCTGCTGCCAATAGCAAGAGAATTACAATACTGTTAGAATTATTACAGCATTTGTTAATAACAATTGCTAAATAAATTTATATGGCATATTATTATATGATAATTGTTATCAAGTATAGAGAGCTGAGGGAGGAGTAGTTATCCACAAAACTTATCCACATACTACCTCAGGGGGAAACCACGATGTTTGAGTGTTTGTGATTTTGTTTGACTTTTGTCAGGTAAAGTAGGAGGCAACCACCCATGTAAGACCAGGCTCAAATTTCTCTTCTGCTTAATTGTCACCAAAATTCCCTGGCACAAAACCAGCTTTCATTTAGTATCCTTCCCATGATGCAAGTCCTACAGAGGTAGTTCGTGTGCTGCTGATTATAAGCATAGGAGAGTTATAAGACAGTTCTTCAAGTTTATGTTATGAACATGTTCCTGTTGCTTTGTAAAGACACAGCAGCATGGCACAAGTAGCATGAAAGCATCATAGCCATTAAAACTTGAAATTCTCATGTTGCAGAATTTCATTTTGTTCTAAACAAAAAAAAACCCACGACGGTGTTGGTTTTTTGGCTTTCCCCCTCCACACCCCTCCCCGCCCCCCGAATTTTCCATAAAATTGAATTCTCTAAAATGTAATGTTGGAGGACGCTCTCTTTGGAACGTTAAGTCTGTGTCACCATTTCATTCTATTGTATTTCAAGATACCAATATCAGGTGAGCTTATTTTTCTCTACAGTCATCACTAAATAGTTAGAATATTTTGACCTTAGTATCAAAGTACTGCTTTGCAGCTCAAATAGGAAATATAAAAAGGTTTTAAGTAGCAACTGACATTCATTACAATAAAAACACAGTATAAAATATTGAAAAATACAAAACCTGATGGTCTATAACATATCAAAATAAAATTTGCACCTATTTGGTTAAGACTGCTTTTTCTTCCAACAAAACTCTTGGTGGAAATTTCAGAACACCTCTCTTCAGACCTCCAGGTAAAAACCGCACAGTCATTAATTTCTTTTTCTGATTTTCCTTATTCTACTCTGCAACACCTTTCCATACATCAAAAAAAAAGTCCTTTCAGCAATGTAGCCTAACATGTAAATTTACTGCCTTGCTCGTAGCACTCCTTGTTAGTAAGCTATATATGTAGGTCTTCAGTCTATCATCTGGGGTAATCATGTTAGAGGAGACAAAAGCATTTACCCTGTTAAGTTTAAAAGAAATTCCTACCACTGAGATACTTTGGCAAGTATCTAAGTACTTCTGCACTTCAAATTAGTAAAACTGCAGCTCCTGGAGTACTTACAGGACTCTTACAGTTACGGCCATATTGACAGGACCACATGCACAAAATGGCTGTGATGAATCAAGTCTAACATTTTATGGCTTTTTTCCCCCCATAAAGATAAGCATTTTGGGTTTGTCCTTTCCTCTGATGGAGTTGCAGTTAACAGAGGTGAATGAACGTACCTTGGACCTCAGCTTCCCAGGCATCACCTCACCCACTGCCTAGCTGCTCAGTCCTACACCATCCACACCTGGGGCTTTGGACCCATCTTAGTCAGCGTTACGATCCCTGCTCTTCCCACCTCCATAACCATGTGACTGCTCACCTAGGTTTCTCCCAGTTCACTCATGTTTTGTGAGAAGAACATGTGATGATGTAGATTTTTCCATTATGATCAGCAGCCCAAAAGGTCCCAGCTTTGTAAATCTTTCTGAGCTGCTGTTCACTGGAGACCTCCCAAGGTTTCTAAGGCATCTTTGGAGATCAGCTGTCCAGGACACATACAATCAGCCAGGTCCCTGAGGAATATACTAGGCTTACTGTGTATGTATGCCCTGAACAGTTGCTTGTCCTCCAGCATCCAGGCGTCATGAAGTATTGCCTGGATTTAACATTCAGGCATAGCATCAATGGTACAATGTGCGCCGAAACCACTGGATTTACTGTGGGTCAGGTACGACACAGTGTGTTATATGTATTTCTCCCTTGAAAATCCCACTCAAGACCATTGCTGCTTTACTAATGGTGAAAAGGAGGAAGATGTGAAGGTTAGAGTCATCTGATTACTCGTTCCTTCCTCTCAGACCAAAGAGAGACATGAGGATAGGTGTCTTCCTGTTGCAGTTTCCACCTGCAGCACTTGTTCTTGATAAGCCATCAAAGCGCTCCCCTCAGACCAAACATCCGTGCTTCCTCCATTGCTGCTAGGACCTGAGGACTGGTCACAGGCCCCCTACAGACTTTGCTGCACGGACCACCTCCAAGGGAGCAGGGAGCCAGGGCGCGTAACTCTGGCCTGTCTGTTACAAATGACTTAAGGCCCCCCTTGCCCTTTGAGAAAGAAAAATCTTCTCTCCACTACCAGGTGTCCTGCCTTCCTAGATAGCTATAGGCTTATCAGGTCTAAAACATGAACTTCTGAAGTTGGTAGGGGATTATCGCTGGTTTCAATGGAGTTTGGAGTAGGACCACTGGAGGACTGGGAGAAACCTAAGCCAGAAAATTAACAAGGTGTTGTGCAGGACAGCAGTGGCCCTTTTTGGTCCCTTTGCTCTTCCCAATGAACAAAGGATGGACGAGATGTATTAAAACTGTAACTTAAAATCTCCTTTGGTTATTCTGCGAATTTTTGCTTCCTTTTCTTCTTTCTCTCATGGTATATTTTTGTTATTGTATATTCCCTTGATCCTCTCAGTGCAACAAAACAATATGTGAAACACCAACAAAAACAAAGAAGAAAAAAAGAAATCCCACACTGACTGCATTAATATGGTGACAGAAGTTGTATTCATGCATGAGGTTGGTCTGTGAAGAAGAATTCTGCAGCCTTATAAGAGTGAGAAAATACATTATAAGATGTCCCTTTCTCACTCTCCAGATTTGTATTCTCTAGCTACACACGCAGAAAAGTTTAGAAGTGCCTACATTTGAAGACAGCTGGCTAAAGCTTCCAGAGATGAACATCTTACAAATGAGACCTATTTACATATGAAAAAAGCAATACTGAGAAACTGTTACCACCCTGCATCAAATGCAAACTCTGAGTTCAGCACAACTTAAATCCATTAGAAATTCTGATTTGAGAGATACGCCAAGGAATTAAAAGCTTGATCCAAAGCATACTGAAATTGATAACAAGGCTCATGTTCACTGCAATGGGCTTTCGATTAGGTCCCATTGGAATTTGATTCCAGAGAATGGATTTTTCTCTCCACAGTCCACTGCAGCTGTCTGTAGTTGCAGCTGTGCAACGCTCCAGACTTTTGTCTTACAGAAATCTACACTAATCTCCAATTTAAATTTACCTTGTCCCCAGTTCCCACCCTGTATCATATTCAATGCACAACAAACATCTTCTAGGACTTGTGAGCTTAGCAAAGCTGAACTCAACATAATCAAATTCAGTTTGGGTTCCAGAAAACAATTCTCTAAATTAGACAATTCATTCTGTGTCCCCCTACATAAGCAAGTGTATCAATTTTTTAATAGGAAATACCTGGCATATCACCGAGTGCATACGCACTGTCTCCTCTAAGCAAATTCTAGACTTCTCAAGTTTATTGGGAATCTTTAACCCCTTCTATAGTGCCTAGCTTCACCTCAAATCAGGCTGTTGAACTCGTGCTACCTCCAAATTTTCCCCTTCTCTCAGAATCTACTTCCTACTGTGCTTCTGCAATAAATCCTGCCACCAACCCTTCCTCCCTGAGCTCCCACTGCAGTTTCTCTGCAGGTAGTCAAATGAGTTTATTCATATCTTAGCAGCCTTCCCCTTGGTTTGTGTATGTTAACGAAGAGCCTGCAGCAGCAGGTTGGCACTAACCCAGCTGAGCTCCTCTTCACCACTTCCAGCAGCTGCTGCCAAGTTGCACAAGGGAAGTGGCAATGCTTGCGAGTTGAGCTAGGTACAAGAGGAAATGGGAAGTCTTAGAGCAAATTTGATTTTGAGGTTAGCCTGAAGGGAGGTTCAGAAATCAAAACACTGATTTATGAACAGTTGTACGGTTCTGAGATTCAATCTTCATGAGAAGAAAACCTGAGCCATCATATTTCTAAGTGAATGAGATCTACTCACGCTAATGTAGATGTGCAACTCCCCCAGAGACGGTGTTTCAAGGCTCAGTCCTACCCAAAGCAGGGAAGGCTAAGTGCAATCCCCCATCATGGACAATAGATCATGATCTTCCTTTCTCTCTGGACTGGCAAAATTTATTTGATTATATAATGTGCTTGACTAACAATTTTGGGTTTAGGAGGTTCACCTGTAATATAGGAGATTCAGATTCTTCTCTGCTTTGACTGATTCAGGCAGAATCTCTCCTATTTGAATTGTTCAAGAATTTCTAGGCCCTAATGATTTCACTTTTTTCTTTAAATAAGAATGACCAGCCACATTGTTTTAGTCTCTTTAACTGAGTGGCTAACACTGAACAGGAATAAAGCAAGTCATCACTAAGGAGAAAGCTTACACTTGCATCAATTCTGATAAGCAAAACCACATATCTGTGCAAACAGTCATTCCCAAAATACACATGCAAAATAAAATTGTTCACCCAAGCTACTACTAATAGTGAATGAACAATAAAGAGCACACTGGTCAAGTATTGAGTAAGGGACTATGTGAAGTGGTCATTATCTGTTCTGGGATAAAGCGGATGGAGTTACCTAGAGAGTAACTCTCAGAGACAGCCTGAGCACCCCATTTTGCAGTACTACCTCAGCTTTAGTTGTGACGTTATCCTCTAAAACCTAACAGTAATCTGTAACTCAGGTAATTAAGCCTGCCTGAGAGCAAATGTATTTTCTCTTTTCCTGGTTCTGCTGCATGCTTCACTTGTTATAGCCCATTTTAACAAGCCCGTTCTCTGCATTTAGGCTTTTGAGATGTCAGACTGATTTTTATTCTGGCTGCTAGACATTGCTAAAGATCATACATTATGGACAGTACCTCACTGTCATCTAAGTCACTGCTATAGTGGTGGCTATTTTGTAATGTAAAAACCCAGCTGTCTGCTGCTATGTGATAAGTACTAAAAATGGTACATTGCAATCCAAGCTACCGTACCATTATAGCCTAGAGAGGATTACAAATGGGACGGCTGCTGTAAGGAAAGGCTATATACAGTTGCACGTATGCACTCCAGTGATTTTTATCATAGGAGGGGAGAACGGCATTTTCACTTTTAAGAAAAATTTCTCTCCAGGGTGTACTACTGCTACCTTGTTGCCAATTACTGCTTCCTGGCAATGAACAGAGACCGTATGCTCGTAGGCTGTGACATTTGATTAATGACTCTAATACAGAGTCACCTGAGGAAGGAGCAGTGTCATTAACATGAGCAAAAAGGAACTGATAGCTGTAGCATTGTCTCTCTGAAGTATTTTGTGGGAAAGCGAGGGAAGGAGGTGAAATAAAGTAGAAAGGAGAATAATGATCAATGCTGTCTTTAGACAGCTCCCCAGAGAGGAGGTGATTGACAGCTTTTGCTTGGATGGGGCTGTTCCCTTCCCCCATGCAATAGCCTCCATCAGGTTATATATAACTGAAGTAGACTGAATCCCTGCAAAGAGAAGATGACATCCACAGGCAAGCCTAGGGACATCTGAACGGAAACATGTATAGCCTCACAACTTGAACCTCAGACAAGTCCATAAATGCAATTCTGCTCATAGGAGACACTGAGATCATCATGATAATCTTGGAGGGGTTGGGGCTGATGTACAGCCCTGCTGCTAGCTCATGACCTGATCTTTCTTGTAGTTTAACAACTAAGCTTTAACAACCCAAGCTGAAGAAGTAAATAGGAGAAAGAGAATTATCAGCATGTTTATGTAAGAAACATGCAAGTATGACTGTAGAAGTTTGATTTAGTAACTGAGTTTGACAAATACAGACCAGATGGCACAATTTTACTAACGCATGTTCATCCAGCTTCTGATGAAGCCAAATGGGAGACAGACAAAAGGAAGTATCTAAGGCCAAAATGGGTCCACAAAACTACAGAAAAGCTACCTTTTTTTTTGCTCCAGTATTCTCATATTCACTGTGGAATACAGCTTACACAGGTATTTGGACCAATGTAGCACACCTGAGTCACTGTAGTATCTTATTTTCTGCAAGACATGAGAAGCTTGTGTGAGGTTTGACACAGATTCCTGAGGCCCAAGCTTTTCTCTCTGAGATTTGTTTATTTATTTGTTGGTATAAATATTACAAGTTTTTGATTTAAACTCAGACCTTCCACCTGGACATGCAGTGCTTTTTGCCCCAAAAGTGCATATCATTTCAGAAAGCAAATGACCAAGGAAGAAGAGGAAAGGTCACAGAATTGTTTAATTCTCAGCTTTTTGCTCTCACTGTTCCATTCCATAGAAAAACCATGGATAACAAATGCAACATCAACCTGAACATTTCATGCTTCCCAAATAGAAAAATGCCATATACAATCATGAAAGGGAACATAGAAGACTGAGAAGCCTCACAAAAAGCCTGACTAACAGCAATAGAAAACATAACCAATGTCAAAGAGTTGAACCCAGAAAGAAAAATTCTTCAAAGGCACATAACCCAGATACCATAACAGAAATGAGCCCAGAACAAAAGTCAAGGTTTGTATTTTTTCCCTCCTGGCTTGGATGGGACGTTTGAAAAAGGTAGCTCTAAGGCAACCAAGATTTAGTACCAAACCTCATGAGAGCAACAATCAATCTTTCTCCTCCGTGAACACTGCCTGAGGACTTGCTCATCAAGACATTCATGTAATCCCCTTCCTCTGCATTCATGTCCCAATCTTACCCATTTCTAGAGACTGGAAAAGAAAAAATCTGATGGCACAATTTGATTGTGACAATATGATCTTCTTGGAAATACATGCAATAAAATCATCACAGATTACAAAACAAATGTCAGCTGGTTAGTATGACAAAAGGGCATTTAAGAAGTAGCTCCAACTGCCAAACTCTTGTTATTGCCTTCCAAATAAAAATTAATTGAAGAAAAAACAGGCAAGAAAGAATCATAAGGTCTGTAGTCTCATTATGAAATGTATGTGGGGGTAAGATAAGTTTAAGGACAGAATTGTAGCACTGACCTGAATTCAGGAGAAAATAAAGCAAGGGAAGCAGGGCAGCATTAAAAACTCTCTTGGTGCAGCTCTTCAAAACAGAATCACCCGATGCCAGAAAGCAGAATTGAGGCAGGGAACCTGGTGGGAAGCCCTGCCAAGGTACTCACAGACCTCATTAATGGGAGGGGGATCAGGCACTGGGTGCACTATAATTTGGGGATAAATATCCTTTGTTTTGAAGATAAACGTGCTACAGACAGCTCTTTTAAATTAGGCAGTCACAAACACAAGCACAGAAAATATTCTAGGAGGATGACAGCAGGGAGAACTCTGAAGTGTAAGGACCTGATCTGCCCCACTGTGTCATCCCCTAAGACCATGTTGGACAAGATCCTTGGTGCAGTATCTCTGTGGCTGTGTGTCATGGTTTAACCCCAGCC